>NW_015090842.1:3535830-3624634 GCF_001431845.1 Calidris pugnax | reverse complement strand
GGTGGGGGGGGGGGGGGGGGGGGAAGCCCATTTAAGTCAATCTCACCCAATCTCTCTCTCTTCCCTCATCTTCTGTCTTTATGGCGTTCAGATTCTGAACCAGTTTCAGCTGGGTGGCTTATATTAATACATCACTTACTGATCACCTAGGCTGGCAGGGAAAAATCAAAGGGAGTGTCAGAAAACAGTAGCATAATTCTGTTCCCAGCTGGAGAACTCTTCTTCTATCTCGTCAGAGTCACAGAGACACGATATGGGTCACAGAAAACTCGCTGTACTGACAGTTGTTACTTTTGGGATTAGATCGATATTTGTCTGTATCCAGGAATTAGTAGAACAACTGCCTGTAGGAATATATTTTAGAGGTGATTTCCTATCAGTGCAGGATGCTTCTGAATTTAATTCTGCTATTCAAGACACCGTTTACTTTTCTAATACTTAAAGCCATATGCACTGCTCACAAGAAATCCTGCAGGTAAAGAGAAAACAGAAGAATACGTGTTAGAGGATTAGACATAATATGGATTGTGAAGTCTTATGTAAAACAGAAAATCACATTTTTTGAGATGTTTTGCAAAGAAATTTTGCACTTGGCAGGGCATTTAAGTTACCTGTCATTTACACCTTGAAGATCAGCAGGGAAATCCTAATAATGCTTACACTCTTAGGAATTATTGTCTTTGTAAAGCAGCTGCCTTTGCGGCATTATACAAGGCAAAAAATGTCAGGTTTGTCATCTCCAATAGCTGCCTTGTAAAGTGCAAGTGGCTTAATTTCAAAGGACCAAACAGAATAGCATAGTTTCTTTCCATTTCTAAAACCTTTTCTGCTACACTCTTAAAAAAAAAATTGGCCAAATATTTTATGCTGTTGCACAGTGAATGCTGTAACAAAAATGACCAGGGTAAAAGGGTATTGCCAGTATGTCTCAGAGTACAGGCACTGCTGGTATCAGTACAGTTCCAGTAGGAACCATTGTGCATTGGATGCAGAACTGGAGGCAAAGCTGGGCTCAGTTCTTCGACTGTTCTTCAGTCTCTAGACCCTCCACTTTTAAAGATATTTTGTGGTCTGTCCTTGAAAATTGTTATTAATGGCCTAGTTAAGCAGGCAAAGGATTACTACTTATCTGTATTATATTTATTCCAATTTCTGCTTTAAACATTGTTTTATGTAAATTTACCATGACATTTAATTCCCTCCATTTATACACTTGACTTATTACATTTTTACAAATACTTATTACAGTTATTTTGAATATCAGTCTTGCGCATTCCCTAGCTAACACAGTCATATTTATTGTTTCTTTTTCATTCTCATTCATTATAGAAGCTACCTGTCCTTGCCTCCACAGGTTTACTTTAGATCTGGGCATGGAATGAAGTACTATGGTCTAAGTATTGGAGAAATAATCCGGGAAGAAAACCATGCTGAAATGTTACCTTTCTCCTTTGAATGCTCTGTGTGAGTGTGGATGCCAGCCTTAAAGCCAAGCTGCTTTGGTTGTTGCAAAGTCTGGGTTGAATAACATGTTGTGGGCTAATTTAGCTCACTGCTGAGCACTGCTGCCCAGCAGAGCCCAATAGATACATCTGCTGTCAGTCTACAACTCTGAAAACAAAATTGTCAAGTCACTCCCACAGTAAATGGTTATTTTCCCTGCACAGTTAATGCAGTTGTACAGAAAAACTAGGAATTCAGGAACATAAAAACGCAGTCTGAAATCTTCCAAAGTATTTAGGCAACAAAATCCCATACATTTCCCTAATAGGAAGATCTTGGCTGTGCTACATTCATATGTAGTTGCAATGCAAACATGCTGTTTCTCACCGGGTCTAGTAGAGGTCATGTTGCAGTATGGCTGGATCTTTGCAGTAAGGGAATATCTGCAGCTTCTCAACAGCATCCTTCTAGTAAAAAAAAAAAATGGATCTGATCACTACATCCAAGAGACTGAGGCTTGACTCACAGAGGGATGATAATCCCAAACCAGTGAAGCTAAGTGGAAAGATGTGTAGAATTATTTGAGCACTGAAAAGATGCTGAGAAACCCATGACAATAAATAATCTGTTCCACTCCAGTGATGGAAACTGATTTCAGGCATATCTAGAGAGATAAATATGATTAACAGAATTTCAGTTTCAAGTCTACTAGGAATCAACTTTCAGACTGACAGCCACTGTTTGATTGTTTTCAATTATTTTTTTACCATCTGATTAATGTCAATTTTAAAAGCAATTTAAATGTTCTTTGCTAAATGGAAACTTCCAGGACACAAATTCTCCATCACAGAAGCAAATACCTTGGCTGAAGATAAGATGATCTATTAGAGAAGAGCCACATCCAAAGGTAGCAGAACAGCTGTAGTGAGTTTTTTCTAGCCTAATAGGGAATTGAATCTATTTCAGCCCAGGGACAAAATACTGCATCACTTGTGTTGGAAGAAATGACTGTAGAACATTTGCTACGATTGATCTTTTACTGCTCCGTTTTCTGGCTTTAACACTCAGAAGTCCTACTTCTGGAACACTGGGTTGTGTGAACAAAATGCACCCAAGTGAATGGTTGTCTCCAGAACCAGGTTGTGCCAGTCCCTTTTGCGCAGTGTCCCTTCAGAGGGCCCTTAGCATTATGAATACAGAGAGCAGGAAGGGGGAAAAATGCTTCTTAGTAGGTTCTACAGTGTAATCAGAGTTTAAATGTACAATTTATTTTCCAGAAGAAAACAAATGCCAAATTCTAGTGGCTAGGAATCCAAGCACCACAGGTCGAAATTATCATCTTTCTCTCTAATGTTCCACTTAGAGTCTGTGGAAAAGGAATAGTACATTTTCCTGCCACTACTCAGCCACTTTATCTTTGAATAGGAAGACTTTTTTTTTTCTCACAAACGATCAAGTATTTAGATTACTGGTGCGTGTTTCCCCTATTGATGGCAGGTGATCACAGAGGGCAAAGGTGGGCAAATGGATTTAAAACAGTCCTGCACAAGTAATGTTGCGTGCACTAATATTACACGCTCCGTTGCATCTTTGGTTATTCATTCTTTACACCAGTCCACTGGGACAAAATCAATGAGACATTTTATGTTATGCTTCAAAGTCATCATAATTGTTTGTTTTGAAGCAACATTTTTTTTCCCTTTTGTCAACCAAGCAATTTGCTGAAGTACCCAATTTTGCAACAAGTCAGGAACAGAGCCAGAAGCTTTTTAAAAATAATTTAAGGAGGGGAAAACCCAACAGCAACAAAACTGTGCTGAAGTGCCGTGTTGTTTATAACATAGTATTTTCCCCAAAGGGGAAATCTTAATTGTGGAAAAAAAAAAATAATCCCCGTAGCACTTCAAACAAACATGAGCGTTAAACATTATTTATAATATCTGTGTGACAACAAGGTGTCTTTGCATAATTAAAGCACCTCAGAAGATGTGTACAGCAAGACTTCCCACTGTCAATTAGCTGCTTGAGTGGTCAAGTTTCCACACACAAATTCTGCATATTATGTCTTCAGAGAAGAGCAGCACTGCACTTGACCTTTTCTGCCTTCCCAGAGGATGTTGCTGTATTATTTTTTGCTTTGTATTACCTATATCTGAACCTGTGCTTTTTGTAAATGCCTGAGTCAGAAGTTAAAAAATGACTAATTAGTCTGATGTTTTTATCTGTTGTAACATCCAGAATCTGATGACAGAGATTGCAAAGGCGGTGGTTCCAGACATGGTACAAACACTTGGTAATGAGCTCCTCTAGTGCTTTTCATCAGATGTCACAATGCTTTACTGTCAGTGCCTGCCCACGTTGTGTGTTTGGGGACCGAGGGACACAGCGGTGCTGGGATTCCCCGTGGCCAGCCAGGAGGCTGCCATCAGCCAGGGAAGAAATGAGGCTTGAAAATCCAGCAAGGCTTTGTCCATGCTGGCCCCCAAATCCTACAGCGAGGAGCTTGGAAAAGACACCTCAGGTCTCTGTCTCTACAGTCCATGAATCTAAACTCAAGGCCTCCTCACTAATTAGGAGAGTATTCAGGAATGGCTATAACTGAAGCATATTTGGAAAAAAAAAAAAAAAGAAGAAAAAAAGGCAGAAGTATATTGTTAACATCCCTCTGTCGTAGCATCCCCAGAGGGTCTTGCTACTTGGCTGCTTGTAAGTGTATTTAACATAAAGCAGAGATGATTGAAAAATGTAGCTTGTAGCTCCCTGGGGCAGTTTGCCCGTTCAGAAGATATAGGACAGTGAGCAGTACGGGGAGGAGATGTCGCAGGCAGCCCTCTCCCTGATAACCCGCAGGCAAGAAAAGGCTTGCGTGTACTTGGAATATGATTTGATGTTTAGATCCTTTTACACTTGTGAAAGCCACTTGTTTACAGCTCTTATTAAATTATTTTGTATGCTCTGGTATAAAATGTTTGTTTCTTAAGATTTGATAAGGTGTGTAAACCTGCGATGCATTTTAAGCACTGCATGAAGGCAGAAACAGTGGAGCTGTAAGGCCAAATTCATTAGTGGCATTCTATAGAGTTCAGTGGGCTTATCCCATGGATGAATTTTGCATGTATTCTGTAAAATAGGTAAGTATTTGACTAAAATTAGCCAAATCCTCCAGAGCCTAATGGAGCGCTTATGGGCTCTGGCAACTTAACCCAATGTTTAATTTGCACTAATCTAGCCAAGACTGCGGAAGCATGAAATATACTCTACAGGGAGAGCGCTGCTCTTTGAAGTTAGTGGCTTAATTCCCATTGTCTCTGATGGGAGCAGGACTGGGGTTTATGTGGCATTTACTCCTGTTATTGTAGACAGAAATCTTCTACATATGAATTAATTTGGCCTGCATTTGGGGAAATTCCAATCTTCTGAATTTACTAAGATCTCGTTAACTTCCAGGAAAGCCTGCACAGCTGTAGCTGTGAGTTCTGTATGTTCTCCATGTAGGTACCATGGACTGGGAGAACCTGCAGGTTTCACATTTTGGGGGTGTGTGTGTGTGCAGGTCGGTAACTTGCTAAAGAGCTAATAGTAGGGGAAAGAGAAAGGAAAATACCTCTTTGTACAACAGCGTGAAGTCAACTGAAAGCCTGCACAGCTGTAGCTGTGAGTTCTGCGTGTTCTCCATGTGGGTATCATGGACTGGGAGAACCTGCAGGTTTCACATTTTGGGGGTGTGTGTGTGTGCAGGTCGGTAACTTGCTAAAGAGCTAATAGTAGGGGAAAGAGAAAGGAAAATACCTCTTTGTACAACAGCGTGAAGTCAACTGACATAATCTAGTTTTTTTTTTTTTTTTTTAGGGGAATTCTGGAAGTACTAACAACTCAAAATGGATTATTTCATTATTTGTGTTCACCTGTTTCTCAGGGATTCTTCCAGCTCAGTGGTCAGCTGGCCCTCTGCACTGGGATGGTCTCGGGCGAGTGTGCAGAGTGCCACTGGTGGCTGTGGCTGGCCCAGCTGGGCGAGGGACTGCGGCAGCTGGGAAGCGGCGATGGAGCTCTCTGGTGTGCAATTCCTCAGCCAGATAAGTGACTGCTTTAGTTTATCCTTTTGACAAGAGCAGAGGTTTTCTATTTGAGACAGTCACAAAAGGTGAGCACGTAGTGTTTAGGGGGAAGGCAGCTCAGGCAGTGATCTGGGCACAGAGAAATAGGGAAAAGGAAGAAAAAGTGTCTTTGAAATGATCCCACTTAACCGTCAAGTAACTATTACCATGGCACAAACCCAAATTGATATGTTGCCTCCACAACGCTTTGATTCACTCCTGTAGCCAGGTGCTGAGAGTGACTGTAATAATACAGGGTGTTTCAACAGAGAAGCACATAGGGGAGCAGACAGGCAAGACAGTAGTCGGAAAGCAAGCTGTCTGCTGTACAGGCAAAGCAGACACTTCAAAGAGTGAGGAAATCTTTTTAAGGAAGTTATTGTCAGAAGCTACACAAGAGTTCCCAGTGATGTTAATGCCCACTGTTACCCAAAAGAATTTTTGTCTTGATGAGGTGACTTTGCCCATGATGGGGTGACAAGCCATCCCTGATTCTTTTGTTTTATTCTAGTTACTCGCAGATTCCTGGCTTTTTTAGCCCATGGTCACTGCTTCTTGAGACACATTAAGAGTTTATTTTAGTCCTAGAAGCATCACAAATTCCCACACTTATATTCTTCCCCTTAATCTGCTGGAAGCCTCAAACATCCAGCAGAACTGTATATAAAGAAGAGGGACTGCTGTTTCCTTTGAGCATCTTAGTTTTGGCACTTTGTGCCAGCGGATGCTGCCGCGTCCTACTACTGAAGGAATCATACTGGTTTTAGATGCAATTTCCCAAGCCTTTTACCTGTAGGCTACACTGCGACACACTGCTATCGTCCAGCAGGTTCTGGTATTTACCATAACAGCTCTCGTGTCACATCTGCCTTTCTTACACTTAAGGTGCAGCTTGAGGCAGGTGGAGCAAAATCCAGACAGAGAAATCCTAAAGTTCTTCTCTGTCCTGGCTCTCATCGCTAACCTGCCGGGAGAAGGGCTGCTGTGGAAATGGAGAAGGCAAAGTCTCGTTCAGGAAAATACTGGAGGCAGGTGATAGGGGAGAATACTAATATATCAACCCCACACTCTGACTGGTACAACCCCCCTTGCACTGAGAAAATTGGTTTGTATTTGATTCTGCTGATGTTGCAAACCAAACCAGCAAGTCAATTTGTGATAGAAGATGGAAAAAAAAAGTTACCCTGGTTTATTAATCTCAGAAGAGACAGGACTACATTAACCAAACCTGGAACCTCCATGAATGAATCAATTTACTTCTTACACCTTTATCTTGATTTTTGACTCTCGCAGTCTGGATTTGCACAGACTGTAAACTTTCATGGTGTTCAGGTTCCCTTATAGGATTTCCACATGAAAACGAACAGGATTCCAGTCTATTCCACTAAATCTTCACAGATGATCCATGTTTGAGACAAAATTTATGGTATGCAGTCGGTATAGCTGACTGATCATTTTGTTACAGTTGCCTATTCTGAGGCAGTTATTGTATCTCAAAGCATTTTAAGAGATGGAGTCATTTATCAGAGTACCTTTGAGATGATTATAGCTACAGGAGAAGCCCTTTAATTGGGAGATTGCGTCAGATGATATTGTATCCTAAATGCAAAGGAACAAAAAGAACAGAAATAAATGGAATAACCTGCAAAATGAAAATGTCATGAATAAAAAAGGATCATCACTAGATTATGGTTGTATTTCATCTTAACCTTACCAACATTTAATCTTTATATCACATTTTCTACACTAAAATATTAAGGGTTGGGATTTCTTTGGCACCTCTTCATGCACATTTTAATTAGATCTATCTAGAATTCACTATAAAATCAGGTCAGTTTGGGGTTTCTGGTGTTGGCCTCGAAGAACTGGGGTTGTTACAGCCTCAGATTAACCCCATGGAAGACAGGGAGGTTAACCAGTCCTTACCCCTTCCTCTTCCATTCTTATCCAAACAAGCAAGTTGCTCTTGAAAACTTGGAATAAACCTCAGGGGAAGGAAGCACAACTTGAACCATTCTGAGTCTGACCTAATGTGCGTGGAAGTGTCATGCTGCCACATGCTCCTCAGCTTGGCAGCTGAAGGGAATTATCCTACTAATTTCCTGGATGTTGTTACAAATGTTTGAGCCCTGAGGACATTGCCTGTGCTTGGGGACTGGCTTTGGACATCAGTGACCAATGGCTGAGAATCTGAGAAAAGCTGAAGACCTCAGTGTAAATACAAACAATGATCTCTGATGACTTTTGCAGTGCAATATTTATTGTGACAAAGAGGTTCAGCCATCGGGGTTATTTCTAGGTACCTCTTTATGGTGAGGGTGACAGAGCACTGGAAGAGGCTACCCAGGGAGGTCGTGGAGTCTCCTTCTCTGGAGACTTTCAAGACCTGCCTGGATGCAGTCCCAAGTAACGTGCTCTAGGCAATCCTGCTTTAGCAGGGGAGTTGGAATGGATGACCTCTAGAGGTCCCTTCCAACTCTGACAACTCTGTGATTCCGTGACTTGTAGACTTTCCTCACTTAAAATCATTTAGTGCTGCAGATAGAACAGTTCTGCAGATGGTTTATTGGTTCAAATTTTAACATCAGGGAAGTATCATTCCTCCTTCAGGAGAGTGAAAATTCTTGTTAAATTAATTCAAATACTCAATTTGGAAATCGCAATACAATACTTAACCAGGAAATGGATCATATAATTCACAAAAATTAACACTTAATGAACATGAACAGCATGACTGTTCTCAGTCAATGTGAACAGTCACATTCAGAAATAAATACTATAGAAATTTTAGAGGTGAAATATCCTTTGATGCTGTAACACTTCTTAAAATGATGCCACAACAAGTACATTAGAATGTGTATTGTTCTAAAAGTTTACCTTAGTTGGATTATCTGAGAATGTCAGTGACTGTCAACCAGTATTGTCCCTGTTTTTGTGTCACTGAGATCCAGAAGAAACAAAGTTATAGAGATGCAGGCAAAGATTCAAATCACTCCTTTGTCAGCCTTGGCTACGTTATTGTGTTCTGACCTGGAAAACAAGTTACACATCAATTAGGCCTTTTCAAGATTTGGAAAATGCTCTCCACCCATGTTGTCCTTCTTCATACTTAATGAGGTGGCTTGCCTTGAGTAAGTTTTTAGGTGGAGGAAAAAAGAAGTCTTGTTCTGTCTTTTGCTGGTGAAATTACAGGGTTTTGCAATCCACGAATGTACAAAAACTGGAAAGGAAAAGGATACTTTGACTTACTGAAACTTTTGATGGAATTATATACATTATTTAGATATACGTGTAGAAGTGGCTCTTGGCTACCTAATGTCTTTCTGAGAAAGTGAGTTGAGATACTGAACTCTTGCTTCTTCTAAGTCTAGATTTATTTAGTTCCTATATATCCTACTGGAGCCATTAAAAGAGAATGTTCTAGGAATATTTCTTTCATTCCTCAAGTTCTACAGGAAAATAATTAAATGTCATAAACCGCATGCAAAACACATTGACATTTAATGTAAAACTTTTAGGAAAAGTTTTAATTAAATCCTTTTTTTTAAAATCTGAAATTTTATACCAAACTGTTTCAGTTTGTTGCTTAAATGAGTAAGGGAATTCAAAGATCTCACTAGTAGTCTTAGGTGCATTGTTTAGGAGCCTGTTGGAGGGCTTTCATTCAAATAAAGCTTTTCTGAATTTTCTACTGTACAGAAATTCTCAGAAGGCAGCCAGTGGAGCTGGAGTAAAAGACAAATTCAGTACTCTTGAAACTGAAGGAGATGGGATACTTGAGCTGGTCAGTATGTAGAGCAAGAAGGTAGGAAAGTTGGGGGAGCATGTGACATTTCTTAAAGTATTTTATTGAATGTACGTGTTTTGGAAAGGTAAGTACTTTTTGGTGAGGAAATTGATGTTATTCAGCCCTTTGCCTGCGACCTGTTTCCTTAGCTCTCTTATTTTAAAAAAATTCTTAATAAAGCTTTTTCATTATTAATTATTGTCTGGAAACCAAAATGTTCTGATTAGTGAACTTTTTCATAAAACTTCTGGGAAATCTCAGTGTCCTCCACCAGATTTTCTTCCTAATGCCCAGTACTTTGCAGATTTAGTATTAAGTGATCAAATAGCAGCCCAGAGCCATTCAAGGTAATTGAATCCCATGATTTGGGACCAGGTGTACAAAGATGTTCAAACTAATTATTTAATAATTGAAAACAATAACCAGTGTAGTTAAATCTCTTGCTGATTTTCTAATGTTTATTAATTTAGGCACCTGTGTCTCCTGCACCACTTTCTTTCAAAATGCTTACAAGGATATGCATAGCATATAAATTTACAATGAATGTGATTACCTCGATACACACTCTAGGCGCTTAAGTGATTAGAAGAGCATTATTATTTTAATTGTTATATAGATTTCATTCTCATGAGTCTGCTTATTAAATAGTTGTTTAAATTCCTAGATAGACATCAAGGTGCAGAATTTTCATTAAACACTTGCTCTCCCATTTTTCACTACCTCTTTAAGTGGCCTGATTTAGGAAAAATCACAGAAAATGTCTTCTTAAAAAATGGGCAAGTACAACATTCATAAATAGTTAAGATAAATTAGAAACAACATGGGCACTAGCACCCTTATCAGCAGGAAAATCATTGCCCTTTCCCCAGACTTCATTCTATTGTTTATGCAAAGCGGGTTGAAGAACTGTCTGAAAGAAAGGAGTTTATTAAGAAAAATCAGCAGCATCATCTATTCTAGATCAGTTTGTGGCTTTTTTTCCAAGGGCTTTGTATGGCAGAGCAGATGTGAAACCTTGCACATTACCTTCACCTACCTTTGCTTCACTTAGCCATGTGTATTGTTTTAATTACCTTCTATACCTTCAAGGCAATTCCCATTATATTATTTTATTTTTCTAATGCACCTGCTCAAAGAAAGAAAACTCTAAGTAGGGCACTCAGGAAAGGGTAAAATGGCACCAAGATTAGACTTCTTGGTGTCCTGTCTTTTTCTTTTTTTTTCTACTCCCTTCACTGTGACTAAATAATAACTACTGGAAGGAATAATTTTACAAGAGGGAGTTCTCTTATTGTTATTTGGTCCCAATACTGCTAATTAACAGCAAATATGAAAGTTCTGTAAAGGTGTTAAAAATCTAACAAAATCTGTTTTTACCTTCTATTCTTGTTCTACAAACAGAATTCTTACACTGCTATGAAATGGGCCGCTTTAGCCTTAAAGTCATAGAAAAGAAGTACAAATATAGCAGAATAACAACACGATTTATCAGCATGAACAAAATAAATGGACAGTATTAACTGTATCATTCCAGCAGTCTCCACAGCAGTCCTAATGCCTTAACAGAATGTGTGAAAGTAAATGAAATGGCAGCATGATTACGCTGATTACAGTGGTTGCAAATACGGTAGGCTACATTCATGCTTCAGTGGGGCTGTAATTATACTTCAAAGAGATGCTGTGCACAGGCTGCTCTGTTCTCGTGGCATCCCTGCTGTTTGTTGCCTCTTATTTTGTTCTCAGCATCACCAGCACCAGTCCTGCAGCCACTTACTTGTAGGTGTAACTCCCTTTGTTTCAGGGGTGAGAAAAAAAACCACCTTTAGTGCATATCGGTTGTATTGGCTTTAAACTCTTCCAACTCTTGTGTGCTACTGCAGAAGCACCATCAAATAATAGGGTTTGGTATGATTTAATATGGTTCCTAATTTCTTTGAGAGTAAACCTGTTGAGCTTTCATTAAATTAGTTGGTGAAGAGTGTAGGGAGTATGGCTGCTGACTATCAAACAGTTCTCTCCTCCACCTTGCCCCGAGGTATTAGTACCGAACAGCCACAATCCAAACCTTTGTGATTTGTCTTTGATTAGTGCTGCCTCACGCTGCAAGCAGTACTTTGGGAAGAAAGATGGATTTGTTGCTGTTGTTTCTCACTTCCCATTGGCAGTGCGTGGCAGCACCTAGCCTAAAGCTGACCATTATATTTCATTTAAGAAAAGGTATAGGAAAGGAAAATACATTTTGATGTGTCTGCGTTTTGTCTATACTTCAAAGGCACTGACATTTTACAGCAGCTTTTTTTCTTTTTTTTCCCCTCAGATAATGATGTGACACCATCAAGGCAGAATACAGAAGCAGAACGTGGTGGTGTCTGGGGGTGACTGTCAAGTCCTCTAATTTCTCTTCAGTGCCCCTTGCTTTCCCTCAGATGCCTGCTGGCAATGGTAAGGTAGTATTCCCCTCACTGTCTGGACTTTTTTGTGTCATTTCTTACTGTGCCGAGCTCTGATTTGCAGAGCTTTCTCTGGATCCCACAGCTGAGCACAGCTCTGAATGCTCTAGGTGTGGTCCTCAAGCAAGTCGAGCTCAGCTGCAAGCTCAAAGTGTACCGTAGAGCAAACAACAAGGTCCAAATCAAAACCAAGGGACTACTCATTAAAAAAAAAAAATAAAAAAAATTATTTGTTCCTTTCCAAGCAAAATCAAATCTTAAGCTCTGCTCTCCTTGAGGCTGAAGTGCCACTAGAATAAACCCTAAGTACTATTGTTGTCATAGAGAAGAGGAGGTTGGGAACACTGAAACCATGAAGAATCAAATCAATGAAATCCCAGGATATTGTTGTGACTTTGTATTGTTGCAGAGACTCAGGAACCTGAAACAGCAGTCGAGAAACAAGCAACCTCTTTGCAGGGGAAGCTGGGACAACCACTACATGGGAGACTCTTTGGTCTCTTTGATCCATACCCAGTTCCAGGAACTTCACTGAGGCTTTACCACCTATTTATAGAGACTTTGGCCCGTTCCTGCGCGTGGGTGTGTGCTCACGTGTTTCTCACAGAGCTGCAGCTCAGACAAATAAGGATTTTCAGTATCCTCAATCAAACCAGGTGAGCCCAAACCAAATCTCCACCTTCCTGAGAGTGGAGCTCAGCATATCTTAACTGAAAGTAGCTCTCTGCTTGTCAGACACCGTGATATATGAAGGTAATTGCTTCCGTGTGCGTTTAATTACAGTATTGTAATTAGCAGGTTGCAAGAGCAGATGCAGAGGGTCTTTTCATAGAGCAGACTCTGATAGGCCATGAAAACATCTCAAAAAGAAAAGGGCAGAGCAATGTCACATTGTAATGCAGTTCTTTTTGCCTGGAAAAGAGGGTTAATTAGCTGATTGCTCCACTCTTCATCTTCATTTTTTAAGGTGGAGGGAATATGGTAGGGAGGGGACTAATTTATCTTCATGAATTTTTAGAATTAGCAAATACCACCAAATCTTTGTCCGGCCCAGCATAATGGCTTGGGCTTGATGCTGGGGCAGGAACCAATGAAAAAGGGAACAAAAACCCCAAGATCTTCATCCTCTCTGGGGAAAAGGGGAGAGAGTGAGAGAGAGAGATAGGATCTTTGAGTAGAGTTCACCATGGCAACTGGCGCAGTCCCTCCTATCATTTCTCGTCAGGAGAAAGCAGTGATGATTCTGGGTTAATGCTGCACGCGGGGACTTGTAACTCACCTGCACTTCCTCAGCACCTATTAACCAAGTTCATTTTTCAAAGTGTCCCTCAGTGCTTTGTGGCAGCAAATGGCACTGAGGTTACCCCCATCACCGCCGTTTCAGCTCTGGGTAACTCTGGGAAGGTTTTGAGGGTCAGTCAAGTTCAGAGCTGTTTGACAGGGAAATTGTGTCACTGCCTAATGACAAGCAAGGTGAGAGTTTCACACGAGATAAGATGCGGTTTCAAGTGCTTTAAGCAAGCTGTAGTCTTGGGAGCTGTGGGAGAGGGAGTACAGCAGTGCTCGACTTGCAAAGCACATCAAACTCTAATTTAATAGTTCAGAGATTGTTTCTTTTGCTTTAAGTAAACAAAAAGATCTAAACCATCCTTTTTTCCTGTTAGGAAACTTCACATCTTGTGTTCTTTAACTTATACGATTATCCAACGGAAGTCCTAGGTCCTGGTATTCGTATTTATTGAAGTTATCTACTCCAGGGATTAAAGAGCATAGTCTCTTTAATTGTGCTTGCAGAAGTCAGTACAAATTGCACATTTAATTATTGTGTACTTAAAATCTGATAATCGTAGAAAATCAAATACACAGCTTGGTTGATTCAGAAAGTATTTCTAATAGGGCACTATTAAATTATAGAGTTAAACATTATTAGATATATTTATTCATGAGAGATAATTTGATATGTAACAAAATAAGCCAATACATGGTGTAACCTCTTGCAGTCTAATTTTCATGGATGAGCTCTTGCATATTTAATATCCTTTGAGGATATATTTTAACCTAGACTAATTACTGCTTTCCTCTTATTTCTGTTCAGTTTGACATCAACGTTTGGCTAAAATAATGTAATATTGTTATTACTGAGCAAATTAAGTAAATCCAGCTTATTTAATTTAGAGCCATTGTTTATACTGTAAATGGCCTGATGCAGGTTATGACAACAAGTGTTGTACAGAAACAAAAAATAGCTGTGGGTGAAAGAAGATGACAACATTAAAAGCATCTCTATAAGGAAATCTTACTCACATTGTATAGTGAACACCATCAGGGATATTTTCCAAGTGATGAAGCTGTTTTATGATATCTGTATCTCCTATCATCCTGGTAAACCTATAAAGAGGAGTAAAGTAAGAAATTAATAGTGATATAGGTTATTCTTACATTATTAAGACAATTTAGCTTAAAAGACTGTCAGGATGGCTGGGGACCTTGTCAGAAACTTTCAATAGACAGAATACCTGAGCACAGAGATTTTGTACTTTAAAGTAGGTTAATTAATTAATTGAAAACCTGTGTCGTGGCTTTGATATATACATTAATTTTATGTCTGAGAAGATTTTTAATGAGATGTTTTAATTTTATTCTCAGTGACATCTTAATAAAATGCAGTGATAGGTCAGGTTCTATGTTTGTACATTTTGGGATGATGCCAGCAGCGTCAGCTGGCTTAAGCAGATCAGCTTTGCTTTGCTTGGTTCATCAGCCAAACATCTTGCTACATTTTGCTTTCTTTGGTTCATCAATTTTTTACCATCCTGAAGTTTTAATAGGTCTTCCTTGCATGAAAATAATTTACGAAATAGTAAATATGAAAAATAGTTAAAGAGAAAACTTACTTCCCCTAACTTTAATTTGCCTTTGATTTTACAGTTATAGATACTATAGACTGAAAGTTGTCTAGGTGAGTTGTGCAATAAAATAGTTCATCTTTGTCCTGAATCAAGCTTGATTAGTAAAAGCTGAAATTCTCAGTGCTTTTTGTGAGGCTAGGTTCTTTTTAACATTGTCAACCTAAATAAGTAGTAATTTTTGATCTTTTATATTTTTCAAGCATTTCAAATTTTTAAAAGTTTTTCAGCCATAAATCAGCTAAAATTCAAGACAGGAAAACCATTCTTCACTGAAAACTAAAACCAATTTAAAAATAAGGCATGTTTTAGATACTGAAAGAAATTTAGGGGTAGGGTCTTGAAACGTCAGGAATCATCTAAAAATCAGCCCTCTGAGCGCTACAGAACTTCAGTGATGATCTCATCATGGACCCTGATTTAGGGAAAGTTAACAAAAAAGACTGGTATTATAGCTAGTAGTTTAAATAATTGTGCTTGATGGTAAAAAATCATATGAAAGCAGATAGTTTCCCGCTGAAATGAAGTCAGATGAATTTTGGCAGCTCTTAAGGACATACACTTTGTCTTTGGAGGTTTCAAAGCAAAGCTCATGAAGAGTTGAGCCAATATAATAATATGAAGACTATAAAATATATTTTAATTGTGTCATTGTCCTTCTAGTAAAGGTTTTCAAGTTGGTTGTTTTTTTTTAAATTTTCAAATATTTTCAGAATTCCTATTGCATCGCTATTACAAGTATGACGTGTTAGATCTGATAGAGAGATTGGAATGTTGGTCAGCCTTTTATGAATGTGTGTGACAGTCAATGTCCCATAACGTTACACAGACAATGAACATTGCACTCAGTCTTTGCCAGAATGAGGTGTGCAAATATTTTATGCAAAAGCATCAGAGTTCTATGCAGAAATGAGTTTTAAGGGCTCATTCAGAATGAAATGTAGTATGATTTGTGAATTAAGAGAAGATACATATTTGCAAAAGCTGCCATCAGTTTTTTCCTCAAAATTTTGATGTTACTCCTTCAGGAGTTTCTGCTACAGAATATGTCCTAAAGAACTAGAATACAACTAAATTTAGTTCTTGGATCAGCTTGTTCTGAATTTTGCTGTTGTGTTGGACTGTGGCAAATAAGAACCTTAGGTGCCTCAGTCAAACAGAGATCTTTTTGATGATGAAAGCTGACAAAGTAATCCTTACACCACAGATTATGTGTATTTTGAAATGTTCTCAACTGCCAAGAAAGTGTTCAGATTTTTAGAGCCAGAAATACACAGAAAACTTCCATTATTCCCCATGCTGTGTAGAATAAATAAATAACTCTGATGACTTCATCATCATGCTGCTCTCATGGAGCTTGACAGGAAAATCACCCCTTGAATTTGTTGGATTGCTGATGCTCTCAGGTTGCTCTGATTTGGCCTTAGTGGTAACAGAATAGAGGATATGAAATGAATCAGCTGCCCAGGGCACGGGATTGACGACACTGGTGGCTGGGGCCAGCGTACTGATAGAAATGTCACTGCCACAGATGGGAGCAACCAAACCAGATTTATGCTGTTTTCACAGATCCAGTCATTAACACCAGCACTTGTGTAAATTCGCTTCTTGTGTTAAAGTGATGAATCCTTCCCCGTTATCTCAAATGTATTTAATAAAATATCCCACATCTTCTGGCTGAGAAAGAGACTTATCTGACACCATCCATCTGTGGAGGTGGCCTGGCAGAAGAGGGGTGCTTTCGGTGCCTCTCATCCAGAAGCACACGCTGAGTTTCATGTACACTCAGCTGGCTCAGAGCTATGAACTGATACCCATACCAAAAAATTTTTTTCCCCTCTATCAGCTACCAAGAAAGTAAAATTGCTTCTAATCAAAAGGACGGCCTTCCCTTTGCAATTGTTTGCTCAACTATTTTTTCTGACTGGTCTGCTCAACGGGCAAATGTGCAAGGAGATGGAAAACTTAATCTTTCAACATGAAAGAATACCAATGCACTGTGAAGAACGGTTTCTAGCTCACTTCTCTCATGTGGATTCACGTTGCTGCTAATTTCCTAAAATTGGCTACCAGGTTAGCTTCTAATTTGTTTGATGATGCATGTCATGGTATCTGGGAACGCCCAGCAACATGCCAGAGGCATTATAGGATTTACTAAACCAAAGAATTTTCTGCATCTAAATGAAATCGCATATCAACAATACGTCAAAGTTTTAGTAACTTTGTCTTTCTCTGTTTTCATTACCCATACACCTTGTTCAAAGTGCACACGCTGTTTCTTCCCAAAGCAACCCAGGCAGTAATATACACATTATTCAGCGTGCATCTTTTGGGACCAGATAATCAGCCATTAAAGACAGAGAACCAAAGCGTATTATACTTCATTTTGCTGACACCTTTCATGAAGCAATGTCAAAATATGGGGATATTTGGTAACCTTTTCTTGTGGGTACTTGGCACCTGGTTTTATGAATTAGTATACTTAGCAAGTCATTTTTCCTCAAATCTACTAAAAATAACAACACGAACTCTAAGAGGTTGTCAACGTATTACTTCCCAAGGGAGAATTTTGCTCTTCTCTCTCATTTATCTAGGCATGTGTAGAGGCTTTTGACCCATTTAGCATAGATAAATGACCCATGATGTGAAATTTCCCAACAGTTTAATAATGCATTTAACTCAAAGTGACACTTGCTTGCAGCTGCCTTAAAGCAGTTTCCAGGCTATATATGTCTCTTTGAAATGATGTATGACAAGTAGGAAAGCTTCCTTGATAGAACCCCAAATCCCATGGGTGAGTAACAAGAAAATCCTTTTTAGATTGCCAGCAGCAAATTTATACTTCACAGGTCTTTATTTAATTTTATCTGTTTTTCAATATCATTTACAGTTATGACCATTAGTCTAAAGCTCACAGTAACTTCTATACAAATTATTTTTTCCTCGTAGTAATGCATTGTAAAGGCTTTTATTGATCCCATTTTTTTTCACAAAATACCAGAAGTAAACCCCTTGTATTAGCACTGAAAATGTTTTTGTAATCCTTGAACTAACTTCGCTGTATCAAAATTCTATTACTTCTGAAACCCAGGTATTGAAACAGAAAACTACATTCTGTGTATGTTTAAAAGCAGGAAGCTTCCTTAAGAAAACTCCCTTACGTATTTGAAGACACAAGATTGAATGTGAGCTCTTAATTTTTCCTCATATAGCAGTTGTTGTTGAGTGTGTGCAAAGACACTCATTAAATCTGCTTCTGGTGAGCAATTTCCAATGATACGTGTCACATTATTAGCAAGAAAGATTTAAGAAAGCAAGAAATAAACATTAGGCTTGAGGAGACAAACACTTCTAAATAGACAACCAAATTTATTATTTAATAACAGTTATTTCTAATATTAAAATAGAAGTCAAATAACCGAAAATCTCATAGTGTCCTGAATCATTTGGCATAGATAAATGGTGTAGGGTCCCCGAAGTCTACAAACAGAAAACCCAGTTTCTGTCAAATAATAATAAAAACCCCCAAAACAAAAACAGAAAAATAAACCAGAAAAAGAAACCTGTCCACAGGAAAGGTTAATGTGGGCAGAGGGAGAAGAGAAGAAAGAACCCCTGAGACAGCCACAAGCCAGATGATTAGAACAGAAGCAGAGTTCACAGGATGTTTGTTACCAAGGACTCTGATCATTTTTCATCTCTGTTGCTTCCTTTTCCTTCCAACTTTCATCTGTCTTATGTTTCTTGGCCAGAGAGACATTCCCATTGCTTAGTTTCCCTTGCAGCATCCCCAGACTCATCAAGTTCCAAGCTGTTTAGTGATACTTTTTGGTGTGTGTTTGTACAGCATGAGAGAGAACTTCGCCCTGACCCACAATTTGTAACACGGGTAGGAAATAACGGGATCTGGAAGTTTCCTCCAGCTGCCCCAGCTAAGTCTGGAAAACGACAGTGGAACAATATCCCAGAGAAAAGCTGGCTCCTGTGTGCAGCACAAAGGCTGCTCTGCTGCTTGCTGCTTTCCTATTCAGAGCAGTTTAAGCCCGGCTCCTCTGCTCCATTTCAGCACAAAGTCAAAGCAGTGAGCTTAAATGACAGCGTGGTTTTGATCTAGGTCTAAACATGGCTCGTATTTGAGCTCTGCTGGCTACCATGCTGAGAGGCATGTGAAGCAGCCTACCTGAAGTTTATTCAGAGGATGGCACACTCAGAAGTGTGGGAGCATGGCTACGTTAGGCCTCTCACAATACCAGCAAAATAATTGGATACAAATTGCCTGAGCTAACTTTACCTGTCTGACCGAAGTTAGATATCTGTGCCCTTCAGTCTGGAGAAAGGGAATGGCGTTCCGGAGGGGAATTCACTTACCCCAGTGTTGGCCATCTATGTTTGAATGAGATGAACCAGATTTTGGAGGGTTCTCTCTCGTGTTACTGACTACAAAATGATCCTTACGTTAGACCTGTAACTGTTAGCCAAAGTGACTAACATGACCTAGCAAAAGAGCTAATTCCTCCCTAAAGCAAATAAACTCTAAAGGGCAAAGAAACCCCATCCCACTGATGACGCAACTTATTTTGTTCAAGGAATAAGGTAGCAATTAGAAGCCTTATTGCAAAAAAACCCTTCATTTGCCAACATGAAATGCACCTTGTCTGGAAGAGACCAGCAGAGAGGAATTCTTTCTAGCCTAGACGAGGTCCACATCCCCATTAAGAGCACTAGTTGCCAGCTCCCTGTGCTTGACTGGCCAGTGGGAGTTGACTGTATCGTGCCTCACCTTTGATACAGAGCGATTCTTCCTAGTTGGGGATGAGAAGAGCTTTTAGAGTGTGAGCTTGGCTAAGCCAGCTAAAAGGGTGAAGCTGCCGACTACCCTGTAAAAAGATAAGCACAAGAAACAGCAGAAGTGAGGCAGGGAGCCTATATCAAAGTTAATGAAGAAGGCATAGGGTCTAAGGAATGGAGGAAATTCTTCTAGGAGTTTGGGTTTGTATGAACTTGGAGAGATCAATTTGCTGCTGAACCATTTGAACTGAGCGACAGAGTTCATTTTGAGAAAGACACACAAACCAGCGCTTGCACAGCGAGCGCCTCAGATCAGAGTGACCTGATGAGCTGTACTCGGCAAGAGCGGAGCTCTGAGGCTGCCATGCACTTAGAGCTTCAGTGCCAGGAACCAATCTCATTTTGTAACAGGTCCGTTCTTGAGAATGCTCGTTTAGAAATTTCCTTCATAGGTGAATTAATTAGAAATAGCTTATTTGCTAGGAAGAGACAGATGGCAATTTATCTTCTTTTTTGAAATACAAAGAAAATAAGTGATATTTACAGTTTAGCTTCCTCCTTGTAACTCCAGATACTGGATTTATAAATATGAATGCATTTGAAAGACAGTATTATAACATTTCTCAGAAATAATATCTGATTTTAAATATTTGTGCCTACACGCTTCCCCAAAATAAATAAAAGCAACCCTCCCAAAGAGTATTTTTTTTGCAAAACTGCTTCTCTAAAGTGCAAGTTTATTTGATTTAAGCTTCTTCGCCAGTCATTGTTAATGAATAATTATTCAGTATTTCAAACTGAAACAGATAGCTTCATTTAGTGTGATTAATGCTGATGTACAACCTCATTTGCATAATCATGAAATATAATAAAATAAATTCCAAATACAAATCTTTGTTACTTGTGTTACCAAAGGCCTGAAAAAGACATTATGTTTCAAAATTATCATAAGACACAGTTATAATACTCTGTGACTAAAATTGAAAGGTGAAATTATTTTTCATCACCATGCGTTACAAGGCTTTGGCAAAATAAGAGTTATATCTCTGAGACAGACAGAATTAATCTACTAGAAGTATGTATCTGCTGAAACAGATATTCTTTCCCTACTTTTAAATATTTGGAGCTGTTTTATGTGAAAATTAGTTAAGATTCTTCATGGAAACAGCATTTGGCCTTTCAGAATGTATGGAATAGTTTTTATTTCTTAAAAGCTTTGACAAGCCTCATTTCTTCTGCAAGTTTTTGAGTGCTTTTTACTGCTGTGAGGAGAGAGCTCACTCTCCATCCGCATGCCACTTATTTCAGTGGTCTAATGAAGGCACAGTAGACTGGCGAATGCAGTCCTTGGTACATTTTACAGTTAATAGCCAGTTTCCTTTTTCTGAATTTACAGTTTTGATTTCAACTGAAGTGATGTGACATCAGAGCGATTACTACTGGTAGTCGCTTCCTCCATCGTGCGTTGTAGGAGCTGGATTGAAAACAGGTGGTATCACTCCTACCTCCAAATAAATCAGAGGTAACAGTTAGGTTTCAACAAGAGTGTCTTCTTAGGAGAAAAAAGACTGAGGAAATACTGTCTGGAGAATCAAGGGATCAAGGAAATTCCATGTTCCTGAGGCTGCTTGTTTGGTTTTCACTCAGGCAGTTCCTGAAATCAGTACAGTCATTTAGCCAGTAATTACCCGATAATTTTTCTAAGGAAGTAGGAGAAAGAATGTCAAATGGGAGGAGCAGCATAAGTGTGCAAATGAATTAAAGGCCACGGCAATAGAGAGCACAAGCAAGGGCAGTTCTGAGAAGGCTTCAAAACTTGTAGATAGATAGTAAATGTAAGCAAAATGCAGCTGATTTGTTCCTACCTTGAAAAATATAGTGTCCTTTTATGTTTGTTCTGGTGTAAGTCAAATAGAATAATAGGGGATCTGTTGCATCTCTTTCTGTAGATGAATTGAGGTTTTTCATCTCCAGGCTGTCAATTTGTGCTTTCCAGTAGCGTTTAAACATATAACATTATTTTGATTTGCCAACATCTATAGCTCCATAGAGCCACTCTTCTGCAATAAGGAATGTTTGATTTTTCCAAGCTATTATGTCTGAATTAATTAGCTGAAATGTTTCGGTAGTTAACATATTGGAAGAATTCACAGAGGCAAATTGTGGCAGTCCCTTCATGTACATATGTGACCTTGCATAGGGAGAGAGGGACTCTGCCTTTGTATTACACTGTTTGGCAGAGCTTATACACAGTTCTAATCATTGCACCTAGAGAGTAAGGGATTATTCAAGGCTAGTTTAAACTGAAGCACACGACAAACAAAGTAGGATCATACACAGGCTGGTGGATATAGTTCCATATGCTATTCAGAAGAGAAGATATACAAGGATATATAAGATACAGCTAATTGAATTGCAATGGGGGGAGAGAGAATGAAAGTAAGTTGAAATGTGTCTAACTCTGCCTCACAGTTCGAACACGTTCTTATGAAAAGTGAAGTAGCGTAGTGGATGCCCATGAGTGCTCAGGACAGTGGATTTATATCCCAGCAGAGTAAGTGCTTCCCAATACCTGTCTTTTATGAAGATAAATTATTAAGCAGGGACTCAATATGAATCCTCAATCTCCAGCAATTTTCCCTCCTTTGAAGTAGATATAACCAGCACCCAATATTCTAATGAGTCTTATTTGTAACATCTGATTAGCACTTTTATGGCTGGCTGATTGTGACAGGGGAGGTGCAAGCACTGTGAAGAGATTTGTATCAAGGCTTTCATTAAAAAGGTGAAACTTGCACAGACTTTTTGGTGGCGAGACAGATAAACGCATACAGAGATGAGGTCCTACAAATGCCATATGGGCTCAGAGCAGGTTAACAAGGGCCAATTAACCCTGTCTTGCTACAGGCATCAAGCCTAGTGAGAGTTTAGCTCAGCTGCCTGCTGAAAGGGAGGACAAAGAAAGAAATCTCCATGGTAGCTGGGGACTGGAAACAGCTGGATGGTTCCGTGAGGTTCCCATCAGACAGCTGAGCTCTGGGGAGATAGGCTAAATAACCATTAAATAGAAAATAGGCCTTGGGACTAGTCTTTTAAAAATATTTGCTGGATGACTGTAATTATAATTCTTTTGGTTGTTTATTCTTATTTTTGAACTCTGCTCAGGAGAAGTGGAACTAAAGAATGAGGAGGAAGGCTAGGATACCCTTGTGCTGGATGGTGTGATCTGTGGTTGCTGGAGACTCTGAAGGAGGGGAATTCCGTGGGCTCTGGTGGTATGAAAACACAAAAGAAGATTGTGTCACATAGCTCCTTTCATAGCAATATCTCCCTAGAAACATATGGAGTAGAATAATATCCACCAATTGAAAATTGGTGTTAAAATTGCAATGCCTTTTTTTTAAAAAAAAGTACTGTTTGAAAAAAACTACCCAACCTCCTCAAAATAGGAAAATGAGAAAATAATGTTCTTTGGATGGCTTAAAAGGTGACTAAGCTGAGCTTTGAAATCTTGATTTTCAGCTCTTAAATATATCTATAACTGTTCAGTATGGGGGATGTAAGAGATCTTGAACTGATATAAAATGTAACATCAACAAAAAGCACTAAAGTAAAAGAACAGTATGTTTCTCTATACAGAGATATTTCATGCAAGTCTTTGATATAAAGCTTGCAAACTACTCGCCAGTGTTTATGAGATGAAAACCCATTACTAAAAACAGGCTGAAAAATAGGAACTACCTATATACCTCATCTTTGGTGGAAAAAATGAGTGTGATTGTGATAAATGTGTATGGATTTCTAAAACAAAATGACTTGTATATAATGATAATGCTAGGATGAAGTTAAGCGATGAGCCACATGCCCTTTTTTTCTCTACTGAACGCTGCTAATAACTTGAATTCAGTGCTGACAAAAGGAGGGATGGAAAGAGATTATAATGTGAAAAATGTGAATGAAAACAGGGAAAACAATTTTAAAAGCATTTTGAATCCATATTGGTTTATTGTCACATCTGACCGGTCCTTCACATCACCTACAAAAGCGAGGATGTGCTGTGAGAGCTGCAGCACAGCCCTTTCTGTGTTCTGGTAATGGAGCTCTAACGACTTAGTTAGCAGAGTCAGCGATTCTGTAATTGAGCTGTGGGTCACACAGCATTTGTCGTTGGATTAATACCCTGGCTTCTCACCTGCAGGTACTGGCAGCCATCACACCCTGCATCCAAGTTCAATGGCTGCCTCTCTCTGGAGAGGAAGCATGGCCATTACTCGCACTGAGGCCATGAGGCAGGAGGTAAGAGTTATTGCACCTTCAGTTTGGTACTTGTTGTGTTGTGGGACTCTGTTAAGTTTTCACTTATTGAATATAATAATTATTATTATTATTCACTTTCATGATTGTCTTCCATGAAATTTATCACTTCTGTTGAACCTGAGAGTGTCTCTTTAAAATCCTTTTGCATTGTATACTTGATATGTATTATATATTCTTGAAAAAAAAAACAGAAGATATAAAAAAATTCAGTTATTTTCTCTTGTGCTTATAAAGCTTAATCATATGAGTGCCAGTGACCTGATATTTAAACTAAATTATTTTGAAGAAAAGTGTAAAGCATAAGCAATTGGAAATAGAGAAACTCAGTTCATTATAGTTGAGATGATACTCTAAATCTTCCAAGTTCAAAGTGATCTGCAGACCTCACTGCGCTATTTACTGTCATCCCAAAACTATGAATGCAAGCACAGGTAGCTAATCCATTGAAATCTATAATATAATTGTCAAACTATCACCTTTTAGAGGCAAAATGTCAAACACCATTAAAGCAGGCCAGTCCCCACTCTTTTTTGTTTGTGGTCTTTTTTTTTGGTTTTTTTTTTTTTTTTTTTTTCCGAGTGTGTTTATTTAGCACAGGTATTTTGAGCCTGAGGAGGCCCAAAAGGTATGGAGAGTTCCTAACTGGGCATTTGCCTATAAAACCGATTAACTAAACTAAATGTGGATTGAGCCTTTGAGATTAAATTGCAAGTATGGAGATCAAATCTCCACAGGCAAGTTAAAATCTACCAATTATTTAAAGGGTTTAATTAAGTGCAGATCTTTCTGTAGGTTGATTTAAAAGGACATAACCTAACATTTGTAGCCAATAAAATGCAAGGATTAAAAGACTACTTTCTCCATTTATTTCTACCATAAAATGTATGCTGTAAACTATGAGGAACATCTGAAGATATTTCACAAGTAGCACCATCTGTCTCCTTGGCAGACCATGCAGCAGTGTGGGTGGTTTAGTTACTTGCTTCTGAATCTATAGCATCACTTGCTTAGTCTGCTGGATGGGGCTGCCCCTTCCTTGTTTGGCACGATTTCAACATCTTTGTTTTGGTTCCATAAAACAATTCTCTTTTTTTTTATGTGCACCTGTATAAACTAGCTGGCAATTTGCTTGCAGGATGCTTACATAAAAAGGTGGGTCTCTTGAGCCTCATAAAGAGAATAATTATTGCATGTGGGTATTTTTCTAGGTAAATCTCCACAAGTTTTGAAAGTTTATTCACTTACATGACTTTCTAAGTACATTGGGCTTATAACCGGCATCAGTACAGAAAAGTATTTCTTCTTTCATCCTGTGGAGAGACATCTCCCCAAAAATGTCTGTATGCTTAAGTTCCAATCCAGAACAGCTTTTTCATTATTAAATTACCAAATATTTGATCAGTCCAAAAATCCAAGACAGGCTCAACACCTCTGACTGCAGTAATGCATGTATATAGTGGAAAAATTGCACCTGAGACATCAGTCAGTGAGCTGATAAAAGCCTTTGAGGAAAAGAATTAAAGAAATACTGTATGTCCTAGCAAGAAATGAATGCTGTAAGAGCTGTATTCTTATTTAACAAGTTCACTGATTAGTCAAACTACACAATTCTCAGTATGTCTTCTTGCTCTTGCAGGTTGTTTCTGTAGAGTATTGTAGTCACTTGGTAACAAAGTTTTAAGGTACTTAGCTTGGCTTTAAAAAACAGCCCAAAACAGAGAAAACAGCATCATCTGTGTATTGATCTGCATATTGAGAAGAATATAAAAGATCTGATGGGACCCCATTTTACAGGCAAAGAACAAATAAGTACTTTCAGGCTGGCTGCCTCTTCTAACTAAATACCAGAAAATAGTTAGCAAGGTAGAGCAGAATTATAATGTCTCACAAAAAGAACTCCATGTCAGCTGGCTTCCACCTCATGTGGTGGCACATGCTCTACTCACAGCTGGGAGCTCCTCCACTGCAAGGATTCGTGTGCTAAAGAAAATACAGAAATTTACTATTTCTTGAAAGGAAGACCAATAGTAATTAGTAACAAGTAAACTGATAGCGGAGCGTAGCCTCTGATGTAACAAACGTGCCAGTAAGAGCTAGTAATTCTCATATTATCCAGCAATAGAAAAATCTATGCATTTATTAGGAAATTTCTATTTATTTCTTGATCATAATGTAAGTTCATTTTCCTGAGGTTTTTTGAAGGAGAAGCAATTTTTTGATAACTAGACGACATTTTTCATGTGACCTAATGAACATGTGCACCATGTACGTGTGCAAAAGTCTCACATGCTGTTGTGGTAAGGTCAGTTAATGTCACTTAATTTTTATGTCCTAATGTTTAGGGTATTTGTTTTTCTCTCCACACACATTATTAGTCTCCCACCTAGAGTTTCTAATATGAAAGAAAAGACTTCTGTTGGGCTGCAGTGAGTTCTAAACTGTATTGAGAGTACCTCTGTGGGCACTTTTGCATATTGGAGGTCAATTTCAGTCATGGCTGGTGAGATCCCAAAGTTGAAATTTTGTGTGTATTGCTTCTAGTCTCAGGACAAAACACCCCTGAAGCTTCAGCACTTACCTGTAGAACAAAAGAGGGAAAACAGCTATTTGTTTCTATATGTGTCAATATATTCAGGTAGATAGAAACAGTACTAGAAGTTATATGCTACTGTAGCAGAAACGTGCTTTATGGCACATGCTGTCTTTCTCTATGTTAAACTAACACAGCAGACCAAAGAGGTTTTATTCCTTGCCCACATATTGTTGCTGAGGGGTTTTGTAATTTTTTTTCAAATAAAAAAGAAGTTGAGTTTTGCAACAACAGCTGGTTGCCTTTACAAATAAATTACTCCTAAGGTAAGAACAGAATTTGTTCTATTCTCAGGAGTGTTTTTCAGTCCTAGTAAATACTCATCAAGAATCTTCTCAATGACAAGAATGTCGGAATGATATCTGTCAAGTACAACCAGATTCAAGTTCCCAGCTGCACCCTAAGGGAAGGCAGATAGAATAAAATTCTCCTCAGATGTCTGGATTACCCACATTGATACAAAGATGATCATCTTGGTAGATAAATTATAATATTCTCCTAGTCATCCTGGGCAACAGCGCTATCGTGTTGTTGTCACTTCACCAAGATATGTAACTCTATCGAGATACAAATGACAATTCAGATGGCAATGACATGCCCTCTACTATCAGCTTCTCTAGATATTATTGCTTTATTCAGTCAAGCAGAGTTTCTCCTCGACTGGCTAATGCCTGCCCAATCTTGGATTCAACAGCAGTGTAACATTCAGACTCTGCTTTCCAGATACTTCCCCCTGTGAAGGAATTGGCAGAGAGTGGGCATAGAATTGGCTCCACACCACTGCTTACTAATGATCAGAATAGCTGGCCAGGCATGAAGAGGAATGTCAGCTGCAATCATTTATTTCCTTCCCTGGAGCAGGAGAGGAGCAGAGCAGACCTGGGAGGAGTGTGACTTGGAGAGGCAATGTCTCCCTGGGCTTCTTGAGGGACTGGGCAGCTTCCTGAGCACCCCTTGCTTGGGGCTGTGCCTGAAGGCACAGTCGAGCATTATCTGAATTACAGACACTTTGAGTTGCTACTTTATATGCAACATTGACATTCCTTTCGTTGCACATACAGTGTTCATCAGGCATTTGAATCTGGGTAATGAGAAGAATGCATAATCCAATCGCAGCTCTTCGTTTCATTTCCTCTCATGGCTGACACATTGCTCCAGTTATTCCCAAAGATTATCTGATTAGCATCACAGCTCTCCTCCGGGGAGGGACCTAGCAGGAGTGGGCAGTTGAAAGAATATCACTCCTTTTAAAAATCCTGCCTTTAACAGAAATGACTAAATATTTGTCATTTCAGAATGGAAGGAAACTGGTATGCCACTTACCTCACTAACCATTTCATTTGAAATTCAAACAATAATAAAAAGAAAGGAGGAAATGTGTGCTAAATCAAGTTCCCCCTTCTTTAAGGATTGGTTTTAATTTACTGGATACCTACCCTGACATGAGCATCTGCTGGGCCTTTTAAGTTTGTCCTGACAAAGTTAAGACACCTGCTTTCCTTTCAACTTAACTTTATGCTTTCAGTGTAATTAAAAAAGGTGGATTATTCCATCTTGATGTTGCACAGTCCTACTACCCCTCACTGAGGATATTTATATAGTAAGAGGCCTTTTGATGTAAAGTATCAAAAACTGGCCAAGTGCTACATTCTACATTCCCACCGAGTCAGGTATTTATTGGCTACTTTAAATGGCTTGTAAAACATATGGAATGAGTCAGGAGCCATTTAAGGGAAGTTCACATACCTCCTACTTAAGACTTTGTGGAAAACATAAGCAGTACTTTCTCAGTTCCTTCAATCACAGCACATATTAAGTTACACCTTTGAAAATATACATCGTTAACCACACAGACCATGTCAAGCTCAGTCAAACAAAATAGTTCCTGCAACTGTAAAAGAGTGAGTTTAAATTAAAAAATAAATCAAAAGAATATTTATTAGAACACATTCTAGAAGATATTAATCTGATTATTCCTGTTGCTCTTTCACCAATAATACAAAACCTGACCTAATCTGGATTTTTTCCCCCTAGACTACTTTTCATTCTTGACTGTCCATTGAATAGTCACCGTCTCTTTTTTAGTGCCTCTAACTTCACTTGCTAGTGAAAAATATATTCTGTGCAGTGTACTTCATGAGAATTCCAATTCTTTCTGAACACAGTGGAAGGCATTAGAAGAGGGAATTTGTCTTGAATACTTTAAACCCCCAGCCCTCCCCAAGGAATCCTTGAATTAGTGCTGGTTTGGGAAAAGACTAAGGGCTAATGAGAAGATCCTGGATCTGACTGGCTTGTTTTTAATTATCTTTTCTTTTTTTTTAATTAGCTTTTACTTTATGTTTGCTTTCTTGTGTGTGGAACCAATGCCATTATAACTTATGATTATTACAAACACCTATTATCAATATGGCATCTTGTGCATGTACTCTATTTTCTTGTAACAGATCTGTTTAAATTCATCATGCTTGTTCGGTGGTCTTGCTTATCCCTGAGCCTCCTTTGTCATACGTTTCCTCAGCAAACCCTTATCCACAGTGAGATGACTTCTGGGCACTGAACAAAGTCACTCATCTTTCAACTTTTGGGAAAAGTGATAGTTCTTAAACTTGTCAACAGGCATAAAAAGAAAGAAAGATGAATGGGAAGGGAGTTTTTAAGTGCTTGAAAATTGGAGAATGCTGAGAAATAGCATTCCACAGCTCTTCCACCTCAAGGTGATGAAGCACTTTATTTAAAATGAAGTATGGAAACCCTGGACTAAAGAATGAAGTGACTGTGGACCACCTCATTCCTTCTGTACTTGCTTAAATCTCCCTATGAGGACTTCACTGTCCAGCATAGATTAAACAGATGCTGTTAGCCCACAGAGTGTAGGAAAAACTGCCTAATCTATTACAATAGGGAAGTTAATGACCTTTGACAACGTATGTTTATGGCTGAAATGAAGCATTCACTGCTTAGAAGTGCTTGACACTTCAGTTTTCCACTGCTATAAACATTTATTTGAATGTGTGTACAGAAAGTGAGACATTTCTTAAATTTTCAAAAATTCATCAGATCCAGCAGAAACCTCAAACCCACTTAAAATGCATTGAGTTTAGAATGTTTTTGACAGAACCAAATGATATCTTTAGAAGCCATGGATTAAAAATCCTTGGGAAGATGAATGAGCTCATACACCATAGAAGTCAGCTCTGCTCTCAAGACCGAGTAGATCGATATTCGTTTCCAAAAGCTTCACAACTAGGTATCTAGTTATAACAGATCAATTAGTTTAGATGGGTTTCTTTCTGCTGATCTTACTGCCACCAGAGCTTAAACCTGGAACTTGCAAGACCTAGATCTTTGTTTAGTACAAGGATCTAATAGCTACTGAGATGGATTATGGCTGCTCTGGTTCTCTTCATCTATTCAACTGAGGCTTAACCTTAACTAGAAATTTAATGGGGATTTCTGTACTTCTAAAGAAATGCTCTAAAAGCTATGATGCACTGTCAAGTATTCCTCCTCTGTTTCCTTAAGCTGCTGAATTTTGAATTATTTTCTGTTCAGATAGGTATTTTTGACAGGTTGTCACCACCCTGAAGAGCCTGAGTTGGTAGCTGGGGCACTCTCCCACAAGCAAGAGCTTTGAATGACCTCTCCCAGGTCAGCAGTATCTTTATGTTGCTGGTTTTGCAATTAAGGAAGTGTGTGGGAAGGCTCCTCCTGCTGTTATCCCTCTGGGGAGGGAGGAGGCCTATAGGGAAGGAGATATTGGTGACTTTTTTCAGGAGCAATTTCTGGGCTTTGGATCCTAGATAGATGAAGGCAACTTCCTAAAGCCTTTAATAAACTCTCTGTGCTCAGGGTTATCCTGTAGGTTTCTCTGGGTACCCAAAGTTTGTTCCGGCTGTCTTAGATGGTACCCTAAGTTTTCTGTCATCCTGTGTCCTATGTGAGGACATGCCTGTGAACTGAGGCATTTAAATCTGTACCCCAATCCTGGGATCGGTAACTAAAATGTAGGTACTGCAAGGCCTGACTTTAAGGACCTTCAGTCCTCATTCCGATTTCAGTATCTGTTGGCACTAATTCAAGAGACTCGATGTTGTAAAATCAATTGGTGATTTCTTGTGTGGCATTTTTCAATAAAATATTGGGGTTTTTTGAAGCTTTGTGCTTAAGAGTTAGGAAGGAGGGCTGGAAGAAGAATTGTAAAGGTGACTGTTAAGATCAGAAGGTAGCTTTTCCTATGATGAAACCCTCCTCCAGCAGCTTTTATTTCTTGAAAAAATAAAGGTAGAACAGAATATTAATAAAAAAGAATCAAACGGTGAAATTGTATATAGCTAAGATGGAAAACAAGATAAATGAGAGAGAAATAATTCAACAGAGGGGTAAAAGTATTGGTATTTGTAAAATCTCCTAAAAATGTTGATTGAGGTACACTGGAAATGCTAACATTGCTGATTTGATTTCTGCTCTAACATAACACTATTAGTACACGAGGCTGCGGCAAAGTGAGTGAGTAATACTAGACTTAGGAGTAAGTAATACATCAGGTATGATTGATTACAAATGTGAAAGGAAAACTGAGAACCAGTAAATATATTTTTATTAGGTCAAATGTGAAGACAGGAATGAAAATTAAAGGTAGAAATCTAAGAACATCAATCTTGAGAGAGTCAGACCCTACCATATATGAGTCTAGTCAAACTGGGATGAAATAGTGCAGGCAGCTAACTCAAAAGGAAATGAAAGGTGCTAAGGGTGAAATATCCCAAACAGACAGGCCAAAACAAGGCCTGATCCAACACTGCATGTTCAGAGTGGGGAAGTTTAGATGATAAACAGAATCTGCTTTCCCTTGGGTCCATCTTGGAGACAACACATTATTGCTCTTCATAAGCATCCAAAGACTGTGATGCTTATTGAACCCAATTAAACCTTTCTCTGGTTCAGCAACTGCTAGATAGTGGAATTTACATTCCCTTGTCAAAACACCGAGGTATTGGCAAAATACAGCAGCAGAACTTTCGCTGAGCAGCTTCAGGGAAGGAATGGAAAGTGAGTGACACAGATGATTAATGAGCCTATTAAAGCTGAAAGTCTGACACTGTAAAGATAAGCTGGCAGTGAAAATGACTCCTACCGTATAAGTATCAAGGGCATCAGAAAGTATACCCTCCATATAATAGCTACCCACCATCATTAGTGGCAGGACATACATATCTAGCATGTGTTGCCTCATTGCTATTTAGTCTCTTCGAGTATTTTGAGGTGAAGGGCCTTGAACAATAGTGTGAAGTCTCAGCCAAGTTGCATGAGGCTTTCTAAGGTCTGATTAAAAAGGACACCCAGGCATCATTCAGGAGGGGTCAAATCAAAGAAAGCATGGCAGGTAAGAGAGAAATGAAACAAATAAACCAATATGGCTTTGTAACGATGCAAGTGGCAGAGCAGGAGGCATAAGAATGGTGAGGGAAAGGTCTGATGTAAGGGAGAAGGTTAAATCCATGCTGACTATGGAATCATGCTGCAGCTGCGTTAGAAATTGTGTGTGTGGTGGCTTTGGTGGACTGAGATTTTGGCTTAATTTCTCTGCCTCTAAGTTCAGTAAAACACATTACCTCCCTTAGATACTCAAAACATCTTTCTGTACAGGATTCTCCTAGCAGAATACGCCCTTGTGCTCTACACGTGTGTGCATATTGAGTCCAATGTTCCTGGAAAGTGTCAGATGTACTACCGTTGCACCGCACAGATGGCCTGTGCATGCGCACTCAGCCTGGTGCATTCCGAATCCATCAGATTTAGCAGAAACATGCAGACCATCTGTGCAGCATGTACACAAAAACACGATGCTTGCTTTTAGAAGTTTCAGACTTGCTACGTAAGTGCCTTAGAGTTGTGCTGTACAGAGTCACTGGAAACATGTCTGGGATTTCTGGACTGTTAGGAGCCAGGCCAGGTGCTCCGAAATCTTAGAAAGTTGTGCACCATCTTCAAACTTCACCCAAACAGAATTTTTGGATACAAACCCCAGATATTCTAGAAAAAAACCCAAGGTTTATTTTAGCTGTAGTCTGTGGTAGTTATTTTGTGCCAGCTTTCCTTAAAATTTTAACTTCATTTATCCATCTGTAAAGTATACATTTTAATAGCATCCCTTTTACCTTTGTTGTGCCTATTTAGACAAACAATTATTTACAAATTGGATTTGGAAGTTTCATACTGGAGATGTGTAGAAGCAGTTCAATATAAGTAATAAATATTATGTTTTGGTCTTGTACAGGCAGGTGGAACAAAAGGATTCTTAGCCTGCAAATTTGGCACTGGATATTGTCATATGAAAGCAAACTCTACTAGAGCAGTATTGCTAGAGTGTGTATTTGCCAGTTGCTGCTTGAATGCTTGATTTATTCCTGCTACAGTGTTAACTTTTATTGTCACAGTTTACAAATATATCCATCCTCTTCCAGCCTGTCACTGTCGTTATTTCCTTTCACCCTCGGAAGAGAAAAACATCCTATTTTTTGAGTAGATTCCTGTGGTAATCTTCAGTTGGCACTTCTGTTATGTGCTTCTCCTCCTGGAGACTGAAACACGTAAAGCCCTCAAAAGTCCTCAAAAAATATCTGATAAGTCTAGCAGATGCAGCCCAAATGGACAGGAATTATTGTATCATAAACAGGTCCATTAGAGTGATTCTAACCAGCACACAATTTTAAGAAGTATAACCTAAAGGTTGAATTTGGCTTTTTTTTCCTGCAGTAACGCCATGGCACCGTGAATGTGGTGACAAGTCACCAATAATATCCATGGTCCTTTCAGTTATATAGTACAGAGAAAAGATAGTATAATTAGGTGTGGATAAGAGCAGAGATGTTTTGCAGTTTCAATATTGCTTTTTTTTTTAACCTTGCTTGTCAGAGATGCATGATAAAACACATGTCCAACAAAATTAATAATTCCAAAATGCTGTATTCTGTTTGATTTTTTTTTTTTTTTCCTCCCATGCCAATTAATCATGTGGGCTAAAAACCACAAGAAAAATCCATGTTAATATCTTTTAACATTACATTTCAGCCACATAATCACAGAAGTTAATTCTTGAAAAATTAAAGACACTGGGCGGGTGATACTCCTATTTGATTTAGGCCCTCTAGAAAGCTCTTATTTCACACAAATACTAATTTAAGGACAAAATGAATCTTGCAATCTGAAATGACTGTTGAAATTTATATTGATAGATTTATTTATTTTTTTTTTCTTGATGGAACCATGCTAGTATTGTATAGCTTAATTGACTATGTAAGAAGCAAAGCGCAGCTACAGTTATCTTTAACTGGTGAGACTAAAGGCTGAGCAGAAACATTCTGGCTTCACACATAAACCTCCTGGCATTTCATTCCCCTGGTTTCCTTGGGAAGGAAATGTGGAGCTCCAGACCAAAATGAAATCAGAGCAATTCAAGCAGATTGAATTGATTGATTGCCTGCAATAGATGATCAGAAGACAGGAAAACTCAGCGTGCACTTGTCATGCGGTTGAGACAGCGCTTATGAGATTGCTCTGTCCTGGAAGCAGAAAGCAAAATTGATCTGATGATGTGGAATTTGGAGCCAGCAAAGGGTAAACTGACAACACAGTACAAGTATTTTTATTAGATGATACTGTAAAATCTCCATCAGTTCATGTAGGTTTTCTGTCAGTTTCTGTTCTCTCTATAAAGCTATATCATTACGCAGCGCAGTGAGTACAGAATTGCCTAAACCACCACTGACCTGAGTTAGTAGGTCCACACAGCGAGGAGCCACACACACATTACTTTGGATCTAGAACCAGCATAGGTAACCAGAACAAGTTCCAGCCTCTCTGCTAGTTCTGAAAGTGCATGTCTTCCTATCTACCCCGGTTTTATTACATATAAGCTAAAAATAGAAATATATGTAGTCCAGGGCTTTAGACATTTTTTTTTTCTTTTGAAGCAGTTTTGCGCCGAAACCATGCCAGTTTTCAGCAGCTCATAGATTAAAAACTGCTGCTTCCAAAAGCCAAATCAGCTTATGGGGGTTTGTTGCACTGGACTTTTCTGGAGAAAAGAAAAACACCCACACAATTTTTAACCAGTTCTCAGTACTGCAGTATTCTTGAATAACACTAGGATTAGGTTTTCAGAATGTACCAGATCCTAAACTAGTAGAATCTTACATAGCTATACTGTATTAATGGAACTAGATCAGTTTATGCTGTTCAACAATTAAATCCAGCTAATATACTGTTAACTTGGGTATTGTTATAAACAAGATAGTGCCACCCACGCCATTTCATAAATGTTGGTTTCAGCTATGGGCTTGGTTCTGCCTTACTAGCTCATGAAGGGTAAAGAGAAGTTGGAAAGAGCCAAAGGCCTCTACAGAACAAATTTGGAAGAAGTGTTCCAAATCAATACTTTGCTTCTCTTCCACCACAGTGTATGCATTAAGGAAAGCAATGTGTCTTCACCATGTCCCATTCAGGAGTTTTCTCCAGGGAATGACACTTGCCTGGTGCTGATCAGCAATACTGAAAGCACAGCACCAGTAAATTGGACATCCTTGCTTAGCAAGAATACAATTAATAGGCACATTATAACGGATTTTTTTGTTTATTTCGTGCCTTCAGATCAGGACACTGAAAATCTATGTTCCTGTGATAATAGTTTTCTGAAAGCATTAAAAAAGTATTTCAATTGTTTTAATTTAATATGTGAGACCACAAAATGTTCACGCTGCCTCCATAAAAAAAGACACTGAATTTATATTAATTGGATCTAATCTAGGATTATTGACTATATAAAGACATATAAAACAAGTCATCCAGTATACAAATGTTCTAAACCACATGATTAATAAAAATATTTTGACTTTTATAATCCTTTGGTTTCTGTGCGAATGCATGCTCTTATACATATATAAAAGAAATCTTGTTACAGAAAGTAGTAGCTATTTCACAGCAGTACTACAATATAACAATTCAGACTTAATGAAACATTTAAAATATGCTATTACTGATATTGTTCATTTAAATATGCTATTACTGATATTGTTTCATTATACATTTTCTTGTACACTGTTTTCATGCTTAAGTGACCTCTAAATTGGACTATTGCAAATCACTACTAATGGGTTTGCAATGAAATACTTGATATGGGTTTCTATTGGGACAAAATGTGGCTGAGAAGGTACCCTTGTCTCTATTAGACTTCACAAGGCCATTTGGAAAACAGTAGTATATGCAGAGTTTCTTAGATTAGGAACCTTAGATTAGGTTTCTTAGGTTGCTCCATTTCTGAGTAGCAAATGAAGAATTGAAGACGAGGGAGAGAGAGGGGAATGGGTATATTCATTTTATGAAGAGATTCAACTCTGCTTTCTGCTGATGGATAAAAGATGAAACAGGTTAGAGGGGAGAGAGCTGTTTCCACGGCAAATATTGTAGGTATTCTTAAATGTTTAATGAGGACTTTAATATGTATTACTAGCAGATTATATTTATAGTACTCAATGTACCCCATGATTTGCTATAAACATCATACTGTAATACCGAGGAGAAAAATTCCATTGTTTTCCACAAAGAAAAATGTCACTTGCTAGTTACTGCAATTTAAACATTCAGTCACTGACAACTTGGAGGTACAATATAATGTTTTATTGTAATTTATTAGCCTCCCTCTTTGGAATTGTAGTGAAACTCTGACTTGAATGCACTCTGGTGAGGCACAGAAATGTCTTGGCATGAGCTCTGAATTTCTGATAAATAACATAAAACAAATAACATATACAGCCATTAAAACTGTACAGCAGGATATCTCTTCAACTTTTCATTCCCAGAGAACAATTGGCCCTTCTGCATTTTCATTAAGAGAATGATGCCTCGGAAGGAAGTTCTAGTTGCTTCCATGCGGTGTCCCTGCCATGGAGCTGGAGAGGGAAGGCAAAAGCCAGCCTTGCCTTTCTTAACATCTGACAGAAATTATTTTTCAAGTACAATCCAAAAAAAAAAAGAAAACGCATGTTTAACAATCATGCAGAGGCAGTAGCTGCCTCTCTTTTCTCCTGTCTACTTCCTCCACCACCCCTATCAGAGCAGCAAGCCAGCGTACCCTGCATCAGCTGAATCGGTGCCACTGACAGACGTATTTAGGTCAGGAGGAACTTTGGTGAATTAATGCAAGGAAGAGTCGCACAACTTCTGATGATCACAACAGCAAATTTTAATTATCAGGACAGTCTAGTGTCCTGATAAACCTGAATTCACTAGCCCCAGGAATGTGTGCTGCCCAGAATAAGTAAGTAGTAATTCCTTGATCTGAGTGGAAATATACCGTGAATTATCACTGCTGTCACTGTAAGTTTATAAAGCATTTTACAAAGACATAGCAAGACATATTCCCTTACTCAAAGATCTTATAATCCGATATGAGACAAAAACAAGACAAGACAAGAAGCAACAGTTCAGGAGAGATCACTGATTATAAATAAAGGCTAGAAATAATTGTCTGAAGAAATGTTTCAGCAAGGAATTCAAAGGAAGAGAGAGGGTGTCTGCATATGAGATCAGAGGGATCGTTCCACACACACACGGCTGAAAATCAAGAGAATGTGATTACAGGATTGGAAAGAGCAGAGGGACAAGAGGCAGGAGGGAACATGATAGTGCTGAGCTACTGGAGGCAAAATTACACACGGCTCCGCAGTCACTCATAAGCGTAGCTCTACTGGATGTTAGCAAAATATCCACAACAGCAATTCCTAAGAGTGGGAATGAGGACAGTTTAATTTAGAAGAGTTTTCATGATGAGGTAAGTGACAGATGATTCAAACACGGAGAAGAAGGCATAAGTGTGTTTTGTTTTGTTTTTTAATATTTTGCAGAAATAGATGTATGAAATAGATGTAGGTTCATGAACAGCTCTGGTCAGCCCACACATGCAGTTTCCTAGAAATAAAAACTTTGACATAAACATTTTGCCAGTTCCACTTGCTGATCTGGAAAAAAAATTATACTAAAAGGGAAAAAAAAATTCTTTCTGTGGTCTGTCAGATCCATCTAACTATCAGAACAAATGAGAAGAAACCCATTTCAGTGATTAGAAGCTGAAGTCTACCACCAAGCCGATGATAGTAATCATCAAGTTATGAGACCTTTATTCTTTCCTCCAAGACAGCTAAATAAATCTGAAGGTGAACAGAAACCTGTATCAGCTGGTGCCAGACTAGCTTCAGAAATTTGACCAAATAATTAACTGATCTTTTACCTTAGAAGCTACATAGGATAATATACAGTTAGTATCCTACCGGAGATCTTATATAAATGGAGCTGCTATTCACCTTGATCGACCAATACATAGGGAAAGGTCAGGGCTGGTTTCTCATATGCCTGGAATGTCACAGGCTTTTTTCATGCAGGCATTTTCTGTCAAATATTTCTAATGGTTTTGTGAGAATTTTTAAAAATTAGTTTAATCTCTGCTATGATGTGTATGAATGTAATTGTATAAGTATAGAGTGGCTTTTGTGGTAGGGCTGTATAGATATATGCAAAAAATCTTACTATAAAGTCATATGTGAGCAGAGGTGGTTACTGAGTATGTCTTTGGCTTATACAGCACTGAACAAACTCCAGCTACAGTAGACATAGACCTACTGCTCTCCTTGAAATGGCTGGAGAGAAATCCTATTTTCTGCCCACATATAGTCATTCTTCAGTGATTATTTCAATCTACCTCCCCACCAAAAATTAAAAGGCAAATATGAACTCTGCCTGTGACAGAATTAATTCTGTCAAAAGCTACTATTTACCTGAGGCAAGATTCACATTTCTTTTTTTTTCACATTAAGTGTAAACATTAAATATTTTTCTTACATACTATCTGACCATACATAATTTACAGGATTCCAAATCCCATTCTCCTCCTGAAGGAGAATGCAAAGTCCTCTCTCCCTGTGGATGTTTTACTAGGGTGAAGATTTGCATTCCTTAATATAGTTACTGAATTGTAGTAGAGTGATGTACAATTTCTGAATTCTCATCAGCGCAGAAAGCAAAGTTTATCTCAAAGTGTCAAAATAACATGTTCCTTTATTTTTGATCAGGAGAGTTCCCTTACTTTTGATCATTGCAAAAAGTGAACATGGCATACACATAGAAAGAATTCTGGGAACTATTAGCAGCTAAGCTTTTTTGGATTAACAGATTTCAAAAAATTACCTCCTTATCTTTTGATCAGAAATGAAGAGTTGTTGAAAGGTAACAACTGTTACACTCACTCCTATTTGGCAAAGGAGTTGTCTTGTTTTGTGGCAAAGCAGCATGTTGTAAAACAACTAGTCAAAACTGTTACATTGATTCAGGGGCTGACAGCATTTCTGTTCATTTCTCATCAATGACCTTGTCTGAAGGAAAAACATGGTATATTCCTGATAATGTTTACCCCAGAGGTAAGAAACATTTTCAGCAATTCAATGTAAATTATATAAAATCTCAGCCTACACAGGCATTAAATTCCATACTCTCTGGCATTAACAAAAAGCAGATCCTGGAACGAGCACATCTTTATTAGTGCTTACAATGCATGAAGAATAATCTTGGTAATTTCTTACCGCAACTTTATGACTGTAAAAATCTGAAATGAGAGTGGGTGTGTACGTGTATGAATGAGAACTATGGCACAGGAAGACTTTTACTGAAAGCAGAAGTTGGCACAAAGGGTTTGCAAAGGCAGCTGGAAATTGTCAGCTAAAAATTACTCCTGTGAGTCACAGGGGAGTAAGAACAGGCTGACAAACCTGCAGTTGTGGCACAGAAGCCCTGATGTGACTTCCAGCTACATGGGAAATTTCAGCTACACTGGGATTAGTACTCAGCTCTCTCAAGTTGCAAACCAATTCTTTAATTTCTAGGACATCCTTTCTCCGCTCTCAGTTGCCTTCATGAGGAAACAAACAAGAACCACATTAAGTGTGAAAAATCACACTTATGCAGACAGAACAATCAGACGTATTTATGCAGAAGTATCTGTCTGGGTCTTCATATGCAATTTAACTCCAGTGTACACTTTGAGAGGCTTTTTAGGAGACAGCAAAACCAAGTATGCAACAGAAACCCAAATTTAGAGGAAGAGATGTAATTAGTCCAGATTCTTCTTTCTATCCCACACTGAAATGGTTACAATTAACTCTCAAAAATTGCAGAGAAGTGACAAAGAATGACTGCTGAGACAGAGGAATGGAAAAGCCTCTTCAAATATTCTTCCTTCAGGGCAAGTTTGTATAAATAACCCATTTTTTATCCTGACTCTTCAGAGTGAGTGCAGAGAACACAAATAGTGTGATATAAATAAGATTCAAAGGATGTGTAGCCATCTCCTGCTTCACTGTTAAAATTGCCCATGCTAATTATTGGCTAGTGCTTAGTGAGGCTGTCATACCAAAACTCAGAACCAAATGGAATTTTCCTCATTTGGGATTTTGTTGCAAACAGAAATCTCGGAGACAGGCTGGTGAAGGGGCACGAACTGTGCAGATGTGCTCCAGTGTGACTGTGCTTGGTTTGTTCTGGGCAAGGGATGACTGTGACCCAGGGCGAATTTCTGGCTAGAGCTACAAAGGGGATGGAGCGCTTCCAACTGAGTTGTCTCTGGAGCTTTTTGTGTCTGTTTCCATCCAGAAGTCAGACTTGTAGTCAGGGGAATATGAATCCATTTCAGTTACAATAACAGCCTATATAAATGAAAACATCTGTGCTTTCTAAATTCTAGTAAGAAAGAAATAGAAGAGTTGTTTCCATCAGAGCATCTCTGAAATACCAAATACTGTTTTACAAAATCAGGCAAGCAGCTATTCATAGTTCTATCTGAAAAAATGCTGATCCTGTCAAAATTGAAAAATTGTTATATTAATTGCTTGCAGCATGGGTCTTTCCAACTATTCAGAAAACATACAGTAACTTTTCAAGATATAGCCACAGTATTGGAAGGTGGACAATGGAGGACAGTATAAGAGACAGGAACCTGGCTGATTTATCAAGTGCTGTAAAATCTTTAATCATATCTCCCTATAAAACAGCAGATAAGTCTCTAGCTTAACACTTTAAGCTTCTTCAGGTGTTTTCCAACTCTATTCATTCATTCTGTTTATTTCATGGTCCAGATATGCCATGAAACACTGCTGACATCTTTTAACAATACTCGCCTGTTCTGAAAACTACCATAAATCTGCCTACAGTCCAGTTATGTAGCCTCTGTTTAGTGCTGCTAATCAATGAATTCATCTTGACAATCCCCCAGTTAGCTGGGAAAGAACTGTAGCTAAGAACAGCTAAGCAACTTGTCCAAAACCACATAAAACCTCATTGCCAGAGGTTTACTGCTCCTTATATTTCTTATTCTTAAATGAATATAAATTAAACAAATACTATGGTGTTGCTATGTAGTCCCTCTGATCTATGCATCTTTTCTAATTTATTAGTAGAACTATAAATGTAGGAAATAAGTTTCTTTTGATTGACACAATCTCCATGAAAACTAGTCTAAAGCTTTGGCTTAAAAGAATTAAGCCACTTAGCTTGGAATCCAACAGGACAAAAAACCTAAGAACATCTGGTTGAATGTAGGTTGCCATCTATAATGGATTTTTTTCTTTCCAAAGAGATTTTTCCAGTTTACTGTCATTGTTCTTTGTTTTTGGGTTTGGGTTTCTTTCCCCTCTCCTGAATTGTCTATATTTATTTTGCATGGATTATTTCCCAAGGAATTTTTTGTCATTTCTTCTATATAAAGTGAACTTCAAGGTCTTCTGATGAAAAATCAAATCACAGTAAAAATGTTCCTGTACAATGCATCCATAATAAATAAGCATTGATATTGTAAGCTTAAGAGAGAATTCATTAAGAATCAAATAACAAAAGAGAACTCAGAAAATAAAATATGAAAAATTAATGGGCTTATTGTACAGGAAAGGAGAGCAAAGAGAATAAAACAAGAGAGCTTACTGTAGGCAAGTATGTTTAATGTTTATTTAAGTAAAAACAAAATATAAAGAAAGTTAGATTAGTTGGTAGATGAAAAAGATATCCAATGAAGCTAAGAAATAGGAAAGTAATAACACCTATTGAATTTTCACAAAATTTCAGATTTGTCTCATTTCCCTTTGTCATTTGTTTTCTCATTTAGAAAAAAAATAGAATTAGCAGTGATCAGAGGATCCATGTTAGAATCCCCTGTAAGAAGAGGAAAAAATGGTTTGATAACTTAAAAGAATTCAAATAAATTTTACATGAAAAATTAAGAGACTCTGTAAGAGTAAAGATCAGAAAAATAGTATTCTTTCTATTTGCAGGATTTTCACAAAGTCACAAATATGCTTTTACTGCCAAAATACATCATTTGCTTCCTACTACATCAAGATATTTCAGGTCTGCTAAATAACTACTTCCTGAAAGTCTACCAACTCAGCTTTTTGGGCACAAAAATAAACACTGCTGTTTCATTTTGATGTGTACAAATGTATATATCAAAGCAGTGCTGTTTTTCTGGAAGTTTTCTTGGACAAGAAAAACAATGTATTTGAAACTGGACTCCTAAATTTCACATCTATACAGTTCACTAAACTACATAGGATGCTACAGGGTTGGCAGCACATGTCATTGATTGGGCAAGGTACAAATACCGAGCTAGTGTTTCACGTAACAGATGTTTAAACGCTGATATTTATTACAACTTAAGCTTCTGGACTTATGTGAGGAAATCTACTTGCAGGTTATTTATTTGTACACTTAACGTATCTGCACATGCAATTCTGCTAAATAAAGCTAACAGAGGGAGGTTTGATATGCCTCTCTTCCAAAATATGTCCAAATGGTGGAAGTACGGGCTATGGTTTAGGAAAGGAATGCTCTGCAGGCTAAGCAGCGCCTCCCAGCCCTAGCACTTCTTTGGGTTTTACTTTTAGGATATTGGAGAGGGGAAAAGTGATCTTCAGGCTATAACAGACCTAAAAACAAGGTCCACAAGTTACATAGGCATTTCACATACACCTGGGAGTTGAAAGACAATCTGCAAATGACATGCCTAATTTTTTGATTTTAAAGCAGCCTTCACCAAAAAAAAAAATACTTCCCCCTTAGAAGGGGACCTGGTAGCAGTCCCCTTCTGTTGGTGTGACTGGGGAGGAAGTGGGTCTATATGGTGAATCTGTTTACAATCTCTACTAGGATTCACAGCTTGTTTAAACGTCCAGGCTACCTCTACCAGACACTTTGCTGAGGAACCAACAAACCCCTTAGGTTATGAGTCTATATAAAAAATGAGTTTAGAGCGTCTAACTAATAAGTGATTTAGGAAAAGATTGCAATTAATACTGCTAACTTTGGGTAGCTACAGTCTGAGGATGATGTTAATTGGTGCTATGAAAAGGGTAAAACCAAGCAAATTTCCGTGTTTCTATTGCATCCAAGTTCTTTTAGGAGTTTATGTCAGCTGCAATATCAGTCAGATATTGTATCATTCGAGAGCAGCAGTCTTTCTCTAGCACATAGAGCACTAGCTAATTTAAATATAAAACAAATAAATAACCCTGCTAAACACACCCAAAGCACTAACATTTCTTTGATAACCAAGGCTTGGAAAAAAAAAAAGTGTTTTGACTTTGTTGTAAAAAATAACTTTTTTTTTTAATCTCCTGGATGAGGATATTTATTGCTCATTTGTTTATAGACTAAATTGTTCACATCACTGTAAATAACTTCTGAAATGTTGTTCTCTCAACTGTGCTAAGCTTTAATATAGCATAGTAATGAGTGGGATGTGCAACTTCTGCTTATCTACTCTATTTTGGACAATGCCAGTGGCTCATGTTTATTAAGAAAGTTGGCAGTGAAGCTGAATCTCTGGTTTCCCCCTGGTAGATAAACTGTGTCTGAGCTAACATTCATGAGGATCTTGGAAGACTCATTTAAATACAATGCCTAAGGCTACACATTTTTTCCTGGATTCCAGAACAGCACATAAAGCTTTTGCTTTTCTGATGTTCTTTTGGAACTGATGCTTATGTATTACAAAGTCTGGCCAGGATTTAGTAGAAAGTACCAAGAGTCTATGTCTGAACTGAGTGTTCAGGTATTTTTGCATGTTGTTATCCCCACTGCAAAAGGACATGCGTTTTTTGGAAGACTTAAAGCAAAAGATAAGGTCCATCTTGCCGGTACGTTTGTAGTTGTACTGTAACATTCTAGGGAAACTGAGCAAGTATTTTTCCTCCTTTGTCTGGGACCACAGATCTCAGCCATTCACAAATGTGTGATGTCTCCTTCATGCCATACTAACCTATGAAGTTTCTTCACTTAATCCAAACATATATTTTAAATGTTGATTCTGCCTGGTTGTCCAAATAACTTCTCAGTCTAACAGAGTAATCTGAACCTTTCCTGCAGTTAAAAGAAGTATCATGTTTGTCAGCTCTTTAGACAGTAGCTTTTATTTCATGTTAACTCTGTGCTGTACTTCAGATGTGCTGAGAACATCTCGATATGTTTGGATGTCTTAGAATAGAAAAAAGTTGAAAAAATACATTAATAAGTCAGGTATTTGCCTATTTATGTCATCAGTAGTTAATACTGCATGTGCTGCTGTGCTTCTGTAACTGTCATCAAGCATGACATAAACCAAAACATAATAACCCATGGAAAAGTGGCATTTTTCATCACTACAGGTCAAAGCTTCCTGGAATATTCATGAGGTGGCAGTGCTTTTCAGTAAAAATACTACGTCAGAGTTTCTAAGAATAACTTTTGGTTCTGTCTCATTGGTGCCATTTTCTACATCTCTGGACACAGGTTTTTTTTACACAAAAATTTTGTAGGTCTTGTATATGCTGAACTATGTCAGATGAATACATCTGCTTTTTTGAAAACTTGAATCATACTATTTTGGGAAAGAAAAATAAATTTACAATTATATTGCAAGGACTTAAAAAAACAAACCAAAAACCAAACAAAAAATTGCAGCAAGTTGCAACTCTGAAATATACTCCCACGAATGTGAGAAGTGATAGCCTGGATACCACGTGTGGTCTGAGGGCTCAGTGCTGCACAGTCTGTCCTCCAAGCTCGTGGTCCACTGAGTGGAATCCAGACTCTTATCTTGCAGAATAGGGTTCCTACCTCCTTCAACATGTACTCTGTGCAGCATAAGGGAGGGCTAACTCTTGCATGCTGAGACTGAAGTAGCCAGCAGGCTGAACAGGGATCCTCTTTTAGTCAATCAACAGGTACCCAACAGCAAGTTAAACTACTAAATATTAATCTACTCTGGGTCTTAGTCCTCTCCAAGAGCTTCAGATCTTTAGCAAGCATCCCTTGCTGAAAGCAGGGACCTAGTCTCTTTGAGCAGTATTCATATTTTTCTTTTAAAACACAGCTGAAGAAGGAGATACTGAATATTTCTTTTCTGTACAATAGCCAAGTGGTAAGAATGCTTGCCCTGTAAAAGGCAAGCACAGATTCAATTCCCTCTTCTCTGAACTTCAAACCTAATCTTTTATCTTCCAGATGAGTGCCCAAAACACAAGGCTTGCAAGACACAAGGCTACTCAGGAGGTGGGGAACGTTGTTCTTTTAGAGCCATACCTTTGTGCAGAAAAAAAAGCTCAAAATTCACAAGGTTAGAAAGGATAGATAACTCAGCAGTTCAGCGTTTAAGGTGCTCATTACATGTGGTCCCTGCCCCAAGGCCTGTTTCTCCTTTCTGTTTTTTTTAATGCAATTTCTGTAGAAGTTAAAATGTAGTTATATTTTCTATAGAGGAGGAAAGTAAGTACAGACCCACTTCCAAATGAGTACTTTAATTCCTAGGTGAAAGAACTCCCCAGTCCTCCACCTAGGGCTCATACCTATTTAAATAGGCTAATAATGAAACTAATGTATACTAAGACAAGAAGCTAATGGCTTGAATAACAGCAGCCAGGTTTTACGGGGAAATAGCCATTGGTGAGAAGCAGTTTCCTGTTTGGAAGTCGTGGGCAAGTTAAAGAAAAAAATTTTCTTCTGGGGAAGGAAGGTATATGGAGTCACATCCAGACTACAGATCTCAGCTGAACTGAGCTATCAGGCTTGTCAAGAGTGATGTAATTAGGGGTTGATTCAGGGCTGACTGTAAAGCTTCAAAGTCTAACATCTGTTAGACTCCTGAAGTTTCTGTAGCTTAAGTAACAGCCCAGTGGAAATTTCTGGACAGCAATTTTAGACCCAACTACTGTTTTCTATATTATACTTAATGCTCTTCCTAGGAAAATCACAACTGATATGCAAACACCTTAACCATAAGCCTGGTCAAACCCTTAAGTTTAAGTGCTAGAGAGATCTGAACTGAATTTCTAGTACTGCCCTCATACAGAGGTCGACTAAATATTAGTCCAAGCAGTTTAACCTTTTTTTTTTTTTTTTTAAGCTATGAAAAAATACCATGGACAATTTATGACCAGTTGCCTGCTTGGTTTTAGGTGCTGAAGCTCTTCTGAAGTCTGTGGAATTATGCCAGCTTGTATCTACAGCCAGTGTCACTCAGAATTCAGTTGCATCTTTTTTAAGTGCAAAATGTCATTAGTTGTACCAGAAGCTGACATGAAGTAGCATTTCCACCTAATTGTCCTATCCTTCTACTGACAGCTTGCTGTTGCCCTTCTGAAACCTTGTCAGTTGGAATTTTACTGAAAAAGTGCATTTGGTACCATTTTGAACCAGCATTTTCCTTGAAAAGTATTGTTTGAAGAGTAAAGGAAGAAGGGGAGGTAGACCAGCTATTCTGTCCTACAAATAACAAACGTGTAAGCCTTTGCCATAAAATTATCTTGATTCTTTGTCTCCCTCCATTGTATTTTACATTTAACAGATGGCTTAAACCAAACTGGGGAAAAGGCAAGAACTTATTCTTACATGCTCCAGTTTCCAAAATACTTCTCAGCAATGCCTTACTGTGTGTAATGGAGATAAGCCAACTGACATTGCTGAGTCTTGACAATAGCACACTCACCCCCAGGGCTGTGAAGACCTCAGATACAAGGCTCATACCCTAAAGCTTTCTACATTAAGCTTTTACGTTATCAACATGTGAAGTCTAGCTTATGTTGTGACATAGGTTTAGTCTTCAGCATGAAGTAGCCAGCCACAATTGGTCGTGAACACTTTGTCCTTACAAAGGAACAGATGTCTTACCTTTCTGAGAGATAGCAGTGCTATTTGAAAAATCTTACATCTTACATCTGACAAGGATGACAAGGACACCACCTTTGAAAGTAAATAACTGCTGTATTTAAAACCAGCAAATTTTAAAATGGTTCCAAAAGATTGTGTGAGATAGACTCCAAGTCATAGCTGATGATTTTAAATATGCTTAAATTCAGACCCATTTGAAGTAGAAGAAAACATGTCTGTCTGTTTTGCATGGTAAAGGCCAAATGTATAAGGTCTGAACTTCTGTGAAGGAAATCTTGAAAGCCTGAGTGTTGGGTACAATTAAATGAGATTGTAGCAGCCTATAAAGGAAATAATTATTGTTAAGTGTCCGTGTGGCAAATCCAGTGAACAGAGCATAGAAAAAAAATTTTAAAGAATTCTTTTTCGAAGTTTTGAAAAAGGGGAGTGGCAAACTTCAGTAGAAATATAAAATCTCAGAAGATGGGCAAAAGAAAATTACAAGGTAATTATCACTGTGTTGGAAATGGAACAAACTAATTAGACCATCAATAATTAGGACATGTGATGAACCAACAGAGAGTGTAGAAGTGATGGATAAAGAAAGCAACATTTTTTGTAGATTGAGAACATTTGTTATTGTGTTAGGACACTGATAGAGGCTAGCAGACTGGAAAGAGACATTGAAAATGCTAGAAGTAATAAACACAGATAAGGAAAACATGTAAAAATGTTACTGTTTAATGTAAAACAGCATGTATCAATACCTTTGTTAAATTAGGTGAGAGGAATGCAAAACAAGTAAAAGACTTGATAGGGGAAAGTAAGTCCTAGATTTAGTCCTGAAGGCACAGGGCCCTGAAAAGGACACAGAAAACAAAGGCTCAGTCATTAGAGATATGGAAAGATTGCAAAGCAGGAGATTGAGACTTTACTGCATTGCAGCACAGGATACACTATTGTGAAAAGAATAAAGGGATCAAGCGACTTGATTCAGTGTCACATCACTTAAGAGAACATGAATTTAAACTGAAGAAAGGCTGTACCCTAAGGGAATTAATGGAGAATTCTGTAAAAGAAAAAGAAAGAGAGCAAGGAGAAAGAAGGTAACACTCCCCAATAAATAAAACAACATTAGCTAATTTACGCTGGCCTTCTCCCATCCTGATGTCCTATGTCCTTATGATTGATGCAACAGTGCACTTTTAGATGAGTGCAATATTTGTATATAACTACTTTTATAATTTTCACAGTAGCATTTTTTACCTACGAATATGCTTTACCTCGTGACTTATTAATAGTACATCAGGCTGCTGAGAGAGAAGATTTCTGCCTTTGCCTCCTCACATCAGCCTTGCAAATATTCCTTTTCTCAGCCCTTGAATTTGAGCCCCTGTTGCAAACATGGGTGTCTAAAATTCGTTGTGAATATTAGTGAAGTCTCTTCCTAGATGGATGTTGACTGGAGAGAGGGACACACAGCTGAGGTGAAACACTGAAGATCCTGCATACCCTTGTGTGCAAACTGGGAGTTGTGGGGTCATATTATTATTATGGCAGTGTTTTTCTTTATATTGGAATCCTATCCAGTTATTTAAGTGAAAAGTTTACGTCAGTATTTTTCTCTGCATATCTTTATTCTTAATTATATTTATGGTTTTAAAGCCTTGATAGCTTTATAATTGCGTATTCTCTTCTGTCAGATAAAGGCTGAATCTCAGCTCCTCTAGGAGTCTGTTGTTATTGTTGTTTTTATAGCTTTGCTCCAGTTAGGAGAATGATTTAATATTAAACATTAAAGTATTCCCTTTTTGTCTCTCAGAGATAGTCATTTTAATCCTCTCTAAGAGGCATCATATGTCTGTCTGGTGAGACAGTGTCTTGCTCCTGCATTAGCAAATGGAGTGGTGACAAGTTAGAATTTGGGACCAAAGGGGACATTAGTGAAAGATGAAGTATAGAAATTGCTGTTTCTTCCCTTAGTTTTCATTTGCAACAGGAAGCAAATCCTGCAGACAACCAAGAAATCTATAGAAAAAAAATGTACAGTGAGCACAGACAGCATAAATCTGAACTCCAGTTTTTAAAAGTCTGGGTTAAGAGGGCAGACTTTGAGCCAGTTTACCCTAACCAGTAGTTCATAGGCAATGTATCGCCTGCCAGCCCCTCAATACTTCTTGTCAATAGAGGAAATTGTAAAGCCCTTTGACTACTGCCTCTTGTAAGCATTTGAAGATCTGAGCACTAGGGCATAACTTCCTATGATGCAATACGTATATTTAAGGTTATCTGTATATACACTCACACCTTTCTTCCAAAAAATCCCAAGGCCCTGAAAAGAAAAATTAAGAATATCCTCCTATGGCAATAATGTTGACAGCTCAATTTTAGGAAGTGCCCTTTTGAAGTCCTTGATGAGAACTGTTAAATCTGGAAAATAGTGAGACTCCACAATACAGAAGCACTGGGCCTGATTGTGTCCTAATTTATGCAGGTTTGGAACTCACTGTATCTGGTGAACAATTAAGTCTGTTTGCTTGATACTTGTATCAAAGAAGTACTTGCATAAAGACAGATACTAGAAATCCTATTAAATCATTCAGTCCATATCTTTTCCACTGGTAACTGTCTACATAATATTATTACATTATTTGTTTACAACAAGTTTGTACTTCTATGATCATTTTGAACAAGAAAAATTTTCTGTAATGTATTTAGCTACATACTTAGGTAATAAATTTTTGATTTCTTTAAGTAGCTTTATCTGATTTGGCTATATTTCCTCCTAGAATCATCCTAAAGAGTGCATTTTAACAGTGAGGCGATTCAAACTTTTGTAAAAGTCACCTTTAAGATAACCCATACATATTTATTTATTTAAGTCTTTTCTCATTGATCAACCTTTCCAAGGCCTCAGTCCTGAATGCCCTTTCAGTTTGTCAATATCTTTTTTTCTTTTTTTTTTTTTTAACTCAGACACCATAATAGGGCTTTTCAAACACAGAATAATTACAGTGATTCTGTAAAAGGAGTATTACCTTCTTTCTCTACACTCTTGTAGTAAGATATACGCAGTTGAAAGCAGTAAAAATAAAGCTTTAGAAAACTGTAAGATGCCATACCTAAAGCGTTGCTGTATTTTGATCTAATTTGCATCTTAAATAGATCTTACCTATTTCACCTAAATACAATATTAATATCTGCCTTATATCTATAATCTTAATACCTGTCAAATATCTATAGGAGTAAAAATGACCTCTAAGGACAATAAAGATTTTTGGTTTGTGATAGAATTTTGCTAAAGAATGGCAAGAATATTTTTTCCTCTTCTCCAAACAGTATCCATTCTTCTGTGTGTGCTTCCCCATTCTTCTGTGTGTGCTTCCCTCTCTCCCTCTGCTTTAATTCTGATTCCATCAAAAATCAGAATTCTGTGACTGATGTTCAAAATGAGCTGAGGTGATATTGAGGTTTTGAACTTTATCTGAGCATGTCACTCACTTGAAGGCATTCCAGACCTCAAATGGCTCAGTGCCATTCTTCAGAAATGAGACAGGAACAAGTATTGATTTTTTTTTTTCTTTTTAAACTGAGTACCTAATGAGCAAATGAAGATATGGTTGGTCCTGGATTTATTAGGTGATCTAAAAGAGGCTTTTCGGAGTTCAGATGCATGGAGAACAGTTTATTGCAATTCTACTTTATGTTTCTTTTCTTTCTGAGAGAGATTGTTTCTATAATGTTACTGAGATTTGGAGCATAGATGAGATCAATTACACCATATAGAATTTCCATAGCAAACTGAAGCTCTTACTTCGTAAAAATATATTCTTTGCATCTGACAAGAGACTGTAACAGTACTACAGCATATTCTTGTTGGTACTTGAGAAAGTAAACAAAATTAAAAGCCACTGGGAAAAGAGAATACATTGCTCCCTAAAGGTACAAGTGTTTCTTCAAGCTGAAAATTACAGATTTATAAGAAATGCCAAGTACTTTCTCGAAAAAGAGTGAGGTGTCTCAAATCTGCTGAAGTTAAGTGAGATAAATATATTGAACAGACAACTGAATCCTGTGAACAGGTATGAGGTAAAGGTATCCTATCTTAACCAAAAATTATTAGTGTACAGACTAATGGCAAAATCGTCGTATCAACTAGAACTGGGAATCATCTAAAAACTTTAACAAATATAATTGGAACTCCTACAGCCACATGCATATAGTTATTTAGGCATAAAAAGATGCACAGTCACTATAAGTAGGGAAGTTATAAAAGCTTTCAGCAGTTTCTACTACAGATGAAGGGATGGGGCCTGACCAAGTCTAGGTCCCACCTGCCACAAAGAAAGGAGAATACATTTCCATCTCAGCATGTTCCCTTCACTTGTGTTTCTCTCAGTTCCTGTGTCATACGTTCCATCTCAAACATGACTTCTTTATGGTACAGATGAAACCCACCCCTCTTAGTAGGTGCAATTTAGTCTAGAATGAAGAACTACTATAAGAATCACATACTTAGAAAAGTAATTTAGAATTTTGAAAATGACTGAAATGCTGTAAAATTGCAGTGGGGCTAGGTTGTTTATCTTAATTGAAAGAACCAAAGAATCATTTCCATTCATCTTCAGAATGCAAAGTTATGTCAGGCTCTGATACTATGATGTAACAAGTGATATATTGTACTGTAGCAGCGTAGAAAGAAAATACTATATTTGTATAGCATACAGTGTACCAGCACTGAAAGACCCACTGAAAATAAAATAGATATTAGTGTGAATAATCCACAATCATATTGCAGTTTCAGTGATCTGTTTATGTCTGCCTCCCTGCACCAGTAATGATTAAATGTAGTAAATCAATGTATAACAATTAGCTTGGGATTACAGAATCCATCTGAATGCCAAGCAATAAGTCTTTATGTTAAGATGGAAATTCTACTGCCATCCATTTATTATAAAAGTCTCTCTGAGAATCTGATCTAATGTAATACGTTGTCCAGAGTATGTATAATAATCTAAATAGCATTGCTAAAATTAGATATGGTAGTGTTGATAAGTTAAGTGCATTTCCAGCAACATATTTTTTATGAAGATTGTTTATTACTTACATTGGCTTATATTCAGCTCTAAGTACTTGATAAAAATTCCTGGTGTAAAAAAGATGTGTAATCACTCATTCATCAGTAATTCTTTATTATCTCATTTTCTCTTGGGATAGAAAATATGTCGTATGCATCAATCAATTGATCAAATTATAATGTGAAAATCTTAATCATGGTAAATGCATTCTGAGAATATCAATTTAGGACAAGACCTATCAATTTTTACTGACATGAGCTGGCCTTTCAATGCCAGTGTGACAATTTACATAAGAGAAGACTGTCCCTCTCAGCAAGGGCTTTGATGGCCTGATCCTTCAAATGAGCACAGGGTAATTTTTTGACGCACCTGTCTAGTTAGCCTCATCTTGTAAGACTAGAGTTAATTAAAGTCAAATCATAATGAAAATTCAGCTTTTGTGCTGGATTTTTATTGGTATTTGTTTCCCAATTTCCTCTTGGGCCTTTCTAGCAGCATAAACCAGATAGCTTGTCTGAGTCAGAGATACAGCAAGATCCACTGTGCCAGTAAAAAAGAAAACACAAGCAAACTTAGCTGAAGCAGGGAAACAAACATAGATCAGGAGAGCATTAACTAACTGTCCTCCTCCTAAGCCCCAGTTTCACACTGTGTTTGCCCCATAGTCTGTCAGATCATGGCTTAGCAAAGCGATGCTGGGAGTTAATGCTCTTGTAAAGCACATGTATCTCTAGCAGAATCTTTTCCTCGCTGGGCTGATTTAAGGGTAGATGGCAGTACTAGTAAGTTGTAGAGAATGTTTGCTGCAAAGCCCCCGCAATGCCATCTTGAAAGGCAGACAATGAATGTAGTCTCAGACACAGCAGGATATGACTGGATCTTTTCAAACCATGGAATACAGATATGCAGACCTTTCCAATCTTTATAGCTTTTACCTTTCCAGAGGGAGCATTATACTTGTGAAACCTTTACAGTATTTTTAGGCCTTCCTTTCCCGGTAAGGTTTCCACAGTAGGGTAGAAAAAGGCTATCAATGCTCCAAATGTGTGTTTCTGGGCACACAAATCTGTTATTTCTCCTGGACCAACTATGCCTACTGAATCCTGCATGGATAATCCAAATGTAAAAATATACAAATATTGGCAGCCAATAGGGGGCTTTTCATCTCAAGCAAGAAAACAGAAGTAATTCAGATCGCTTTTCCAAGAGATGCCTGGTGGGGCTTATTTGCCAAAGTTTGAATCTGTAATAAACAGCCTACTGCTGTTTCTATTTTGAAGTCTTCATATTTAACATTCGTTGATGGATTGCCACGTACAGAATGTGTATAAACAAAGTGATGAGAAGAGGCTTACACATGAATGCCATGAAGGCAGACTGTTTATAAGTACTCATCGTGTTTAGAAATCTTCCTTTAGTTCTATAGTTTGTGCAATAACTTGGCCAAAGAAATGCAATTTATCATTGAATGCTAATATGTGGACAACACGCCAGTGGGGAAGATGCAAACTGCTAAAACACTACCTGCTTTGTAGAAAGGAATAGATGTTTAGGAATATCCCAGTGTTTTCAGTGAAATTCAAGGCAGAACCTCTGAGTCAAACTTTCCTTGGAATTCTCATGTGGAACTCTGCAAGCGAAAGTCCTTCCATTTTTATTTTTTTTTTCAGATAGAAAGGGCTTCAACACAATACTACAACATCTAGTTAAATATCACAGCTTTAGATTTTGGTTACAGCAGATGTATCTGAACCTTATTTAAGGTATCATAGATTTTCTTATATGTACAGATACAGACATGGTACCTATACTATGTATAGCTATATGGTAAACTGTGACAGCAAGAGAAAACAAAGATTTCATGGTATTAATCTAGGACTAGCTATGGGTAAATTGACATAAATATTTATGGGGTTTTGGGAGGAAAGAACATTATCAGGAGACTGGATTCAGATAATAATGTCAATGGTAACAAGGGGATGAAATTGAAAGTATATGAAGAATAATGTTTAACACTAAAATTACATTTAATGTGGAGAAATCTCTGCTTTGAAAAAATCTGTACAAGTTGGTAAACAGACTGAATAGCTTATAAACTAGTTTCACCCAAACTAGAAACATAAATTTTGGGAAAAGGGTTTATCCATTTTGTTTTAAGTTTGACCTCTAAGTAGAAAGTTTACTCCTTTCATATTTTTCACCTGTGATATGTTTCAGTATTTCCGAAAGAGAACCAGAACAACCATACTGAACAACCATACTTACAGTCTTGTAGTCAGTATATACAGTGTGACGTATTACATGTATTGTGGGTTGATTTTCAAAACAGAGCTATCCTGGAAATACTGTAGAACTGGAGCTATTAAGCAGAGCACTTGCTAAGTTTTAGGAACATTATGGTACCTGAAACTTACTCTTAATTTTTATTACACCTACTACAATAAAAGCTAAAATATGTTAAATGCCTTTTTAATAATTTTTCCTGAGTAGAACGCACAACAGAGAATGACAGTTTGAACACATGCCAGTATAAGCATATGGGGTGTTAGTGGTAGGAACTTAAAATGCTTTAGGCTGCTTCATTTCTCCAAGAATGATGCACATAAAATCAGTTTTCTCCTTGAGGATGAACTTAGAAAAGTAATAGATAGGAAGACATTTTGCAACACAATACTACTCTAACACTGTAGCTCCCCAAATTAATATTTGAGCCAGAACAATGGAACTCAATAAAATTAGCTCATACAACCTATACTTTCTTACCTCTGGGTAAAAATGATTGTTTCTTATTTGTGTCTTCTTTCTAGTCCCTACTGCTAATACATCATTTTTTCTTCTGCAGTCCTCTAATATACCAGGCTCTTCTAGTAACTTATTTAACAGAATAGGATCTTGTAGCTCTCTCAGCTTTCTAATGATTTTGCTCTGCTAACAACTTAGTTCCTAAACCTCTTTTTTCAACTTTTAAATTATACCAGCAATTTAATGAACAGTTGCCTCTTAAAGCATAGTATGTGCCTATGTTCTAATATAACATGTTGTGAGTGCAGGAGGTAGATGGGAGGGATATTGATTCATGGGGATTTGTGAATCAGATATCTCAAGCAAGAGAAGATGCTCATCTCTGCTGCCAGTTCAAGGCTGCTGATCCCCATGCCTGTTCCCAGTGAGTTCAATAGCAAAATTGTCACTCTCTTCAAATAGTGCAAAGAGAGTGTACTCTTGCAAAAGCAATTATAACCTTGCTGAGAAATGTCCATCTTGCTGTTCACTCTACTGTTGTACATGAGAAATGTAATGGACCAACAAACTCTAGCCTACCTGAAGTCACTGGCAGAATTCCCTGCTATTGGTTGGTCTGGGATTTTTTTTTTTTTTTAAGTCAGCTCTCCTTAGTGTATAAAGCTTAATACATGCACTTCTATAGAAAATAACACCATCTGCCATAGCCATATTAGCTACAGAATGTAGTATAACTGATTAATGTGTGTTTTTTCTCATTCTAAATAGTTTTTATCTAGCTACTTTCAAATACTGCATATATTGGCAACCTATGCACTCTTCTTTGTGTTTCAGTGTCCATAAATAAGTTTTGACATGGTCTTGATCTTTTAAAATTTGAATGCAACTGGTCTCAGCCAGTTCTTGGAAGGAAATCAGCCATAATTTACCTTTACTAATCACTTTACATACTGTTTCAACTACAGCGGGTTAATGTGGTGGATGTACATGTTATTAATTATAAAGCTGGAGAACATCCTCCAGCTGAAATTAATTAATTATGTTCTTTAGGGTGGGAGAAGTCTAGTGTGGCAGTTGAGATGTAGGGTCATGAATCTCTGTATCAGTTTTATAGTTGATTGTATTAGATGTGACAAGCTTTGCCCTGAAACTAGAGTTTTGTTCATACAATAATGATACAGCTCTTCTCCTATTTTTGGTGCAACTTACCAAAAATAAGAGTCTTTTCAACCATTTTTCTCATTATTTGTTGGTATGTCTGGACTTTCCTTTTGTAATTATAGTGTACTAAATCCTTTTCACAGCAATTCTGCAACAACCCCCCGGTTAATGTTTTTTACTTTACTTGGAAATATTAACAGTTTGAACATTAAGTCAAATGTGTACTCCCAGGCCAATTACTGTTTTTTCATAGTTTCCAATGCTTGCTGATCGTTGTTGCCAAATATTTGTACCTATATTGAATTCTTTCACATCACAGGATCCTATGTGATTATAAGTAGGCAACAATGTAATGTATTACTCAGTGACAAAGGTCTGTTATGGTGTAAGGAATGCTTAGCAGAATGGTCTAAAGCTTTAGGACTACAGTATTGCAAACAGAAAATGAAAAAAATAAGAGTAGGAAAAGCTCCTTTTCCCAAATATCCCTCTAAAATGAACCAATCAAAACATGAAGATGTAAAAGCACATATCTTTTTAGCAATGAAACAAATTGAGAAAAATATCAAGCTTGCTCACTTACTTGAAACAAACACAGCATCTTAGCATGAAACAAATTGAGAAAAATATCAAGCTTGCTCACTTACTTGAAACAAACACAGCATCTTAGCATGAAACAAATTGAGAAAAATATCAAGCTTGCTCACTTACTTGAAACAAACACAGCATCTTAGCGCTTTTCTCTGTAGGTTTTGCTCTTCTCTAATCCTGCTGATTTAGAAGCCAACACAGCTAAAATACAGTAGGAAAAGACCTATAATTAGGATTTAAGAAGGTAATGGTACAAAACCAAAAATAGTGCATTCTACTAAATTTAAAGGAATGAGCTATACTTGTATAACACCTTTACACTGGAGCTATATGAGAGGTTGTTCCAGTGTAATTATCTTAGTATAAAATTGCACTCTAATCAAAAAGTTAGGGCAAAAAGCAGTGTGCAGACAAGACTGGTATTTCAATGAGCTGGGCTATTTTTCTGTCAGCCACTATACCCAAACATCAAACAAAACCTAAGCAATTATATACACTAATCCTTCCCAATGTGAAGTTGCAGCCCAATGTGAATTCAAAAGCACCAAGTTGCAAATCCTTCAAAAAGAGCATTTACAACTTATAATGGAAACTCCAACAGAGCTCTAACTGTAATAGTGTGACTACTGCAGCGATTATTCTTTATTGCCATGGCATTTACTGCTGAAATAGTGGTGGGCAGATCCTAACATTCTCAAAATTAATGTGCAGTAACATCCTCATGTGAGGTATTGCCCAAGGTATAGTGTTTTGAAATGTAATATATCAAAATGATAATACTTCTCCATTTAAGTTGTTCTGGTCACTCACTTCATACAATTGCCGCTTCAAAGGTACTTTTCATAATTTCAGAATAAATATATATGAAATAGGAGAATCTGAAAAGCATTTGGATTCTGACTTGTATTAATGAGGACTTGGAAAATGCCAACCTATCTCCAGTAGAGCAGCTTTATAGCTGAGAGAACATTATGGTAGAGTGTTCTGTTGTAATGACTAATTTCCCCTTGTGAGCAATACACTTATGGCCCAAATCAGCTACTCCATGTATAGAACTCATATTGTTTTCTGTCAAAATTGTGCCTGTAAAACAAAAATGTTGAGTCTTTCAGCAATGGCCTGATGGAAAGTAAACACTGGAGTATGAACAACAATGAAAAGGGGACATTGTATCTAAGAGAGAGTTCATAAACTCCTTCCTGCTACATTTCCTCCTCCTTAATACAAGAGAAATCATACAGCTTTTAGTTCAGTTTCTCTTGCGTAGTTGGGCTGGTAGTGATCCATAGCCTGTAATGAAAAAAAATTTGTTTCTGTGTTTGAAAGCTCATTCAGATCATGATGCTGAAAATGCTGTAAAAATGCAATGTTACTGCTAGAAATGCAGAAACACTGCATTATTTAGTTCTAATATTAAAAGTATTTCATATCTAACCTATATGCTTTTACTGCAATACATATTGGGGGTGATAAGAATCTTGTTATTTTGTATCTTTTATTTGCAATCGTTACCCTTGTAGGAGACTAAAAAAATCTGTCGAAACAAAAAGAAATCAGAAATTCTAAGAGATAATAGGCATAGATGAAAAAGGGTTGCCCATCTGCCTTCAGACTGAAACTCAGAAAGGAGGGACAAAGAGCAAACTAGCCAGTGGCAACAGCAAAAGAAAGCCCCCTGGCAGAGAAATGAGGAAGGGAAACTGGCTTCCCCATATAGCAGTGTAAAATAGCAGTTCCTATTTAACAACAAAGATGCAAAGTAAAAATTTTTTTTTTTTTTTGAGCCTTTATGCAGGTCCCAGTGAGAATTCTTTCAGTGTTGCCACTTAACATGATATTTATGTTGCGGTGTCTCATTCTAACGGGAACTGCACTTCCTTTATCACAAGGGCAATATATAACTGCAACATATATATGGATATGTAACATAAAGATTAAGGCGAGCTTTTACACCAGGTCTTCTGGTTATGACTGGGTACCCAATGTTCACTTACATGTAAGACACAAAAGAAGACTACGTTTTCTGAAGTTAATTGTAGGTTGGGCTGATAATTCCGACCTCAGATGGTCGGAGTTGGGGCTCACACCATCTAACTTCAAGCTCTACTAAATCTCAGTGACAGGGGTAGGAGGGCCAGATCCTTTCTGTTGCTAGTAGACCTTCTAAGAGCTGATTGTGAGGTGACTTGAGGTGTCCTTCAGAAGAACCCATCTTCCTACACCACTGAGTCTGCACAGAGTCCCTCCTGACCTACATGCCGAAAGTTAATTTGTGGCTTTGCCTTTTTATTTTCCTCAGAGGTGATTTTTAGCCCAAGATCTAAAATAAACAAGCGTATTACTACCAGTGCTACTTCAGTACTTTCAATGAAGCTTTCAGTACACATTATTATACTCCTCTATGCTATAGGAATCACTAAACCAGGATTTTGTTCAAGCAAAATTCTAATGGCTTTACTGAGACAAGCCTTTTGCCCTGTGGGTTTGCCATATATATGTTTTATTTTAATTTTTTTTTCAACCAGATGGTTTATTTTAATTATTTCTTATCACAGAAACATCTTTGTCATAAAGTACTTCTAGAACAGATGAGCACAATTATATAAATGCTTTTGTTTATAGGATTACTAAAAGAATTACTATTTCACAGGGGAAGTGCTGTAGTAATTTTATCTTTAATTTTTCCAACATCCTTGACATTTAAAGACAGTTTTAATATTATTATTATTGAATTGCAAAAAAAAAAAGAAAGTGTTGAATTTGTATTGATTTTACATGTGTGCTTACACTCAGAAAGATGGCATTTCAAAACCTTTTCTAAATATAAGTTTTCTCTTTTATAGTAAACAATACAAAATAGATTCTATCGATGCCGGTGTTTGACTATAGAAGGAAAAATGTTACCTTGCATCACAAAGTACTACAGAATTTAAGAATGTATTTAACTTCCATTTGTCTCTATGGGCTACAAACCGTGATGCCGCGTAGTGAGTTCAGAGAATTTGACTATAAAAGCACTGAGTCTTTAACAACAAGAACAACCTTCGTACTGAAGGTTATCATTTTCTTTTGCGATGCAAGGCATAAAACCATAGAAAAGATAACATGAATTTGTGTTTGTCACACAAGGTCAAAATCATGCCAAGTTTTGATAGGCTTTGTAATTCTGAAGTTTCTTACTAAACAGAAACAGCAATTCAAGGTGATCACTAGAAATAAAAAACAAACAAACAAACAAACAAAACAGAAGGATAATGTGCAAAGGAGTCTGGACATACATTTTATAGGTTTCATTACAAAACAGTTATTTTTACTTCAGGTGCAGTCCTGCCCTGACCTACAGGTAGTTGAGACTTTCTTGATCTAAAGATCAAAATCAAGATCTAAAATTCATTGATGCCTCATTATTTGGGTAGAATTTCTTTTTTTGATAAACAAATCTTTTGTTAGAACTAGGCTAAAGCCATCAAAGGAATCTCTATCACTGTAATTTATTATGAGATACAGTTCAACTTCAATATTGGGTTTTTTTACTACTTAATGGCTTGAATATATATTGTGAGTGCACAATTTTGTTAGCAAAATAAGCCAGTATCTTCCAGGAGGAAAACTGCTAATGTACACTACTCCATGGTCTCTGTACGACAGCATGTATCAGCTTTACAAGAACATTTCCCGAAGCATCCAAATCAATTCACCTTATCCAAGATAATTCAGCGACAACCGCTTACCACTCCACCACATAACCAGAAGGTATTAGTTTATTTTGACATGTCAAATGTAAAAATAGACACAGCTGATGTGATCTCACTTGGGATACGCAGTGTACATTACTGCAAATTGCTACCAACTTAATTGGGGAGAATAGGAAAAAACCAACCCACCCTACATTAGACTGCGTGATGTTTCAAAATACAATGACAGGCCAGTTTATTGTAAAATTAAAAAAAAATAAAAATTAATAAGTAATCACGCGGTAACTCCCTTTCTGTGAGCTCACCCTGAAGGAAGCTGAGGCCTACCTGTCCGAAGCCGCCTGGGGCAGGTTTCGCTGAGGGAAAAGGCGGCGGGAGGTTTGTCTGATGAGGAGGCAGAGCCCGGGGCAAGTTTCGTTGAGGAGAGGGCAGAGCCCGGGGCAGGTTTGTCCGATGAGGCGGCAGAGCACCGGGGCAGGTTCGCCTGAGGAGAAGGTAGAGGCGGGAGCAGGTTTGTCTGAGGAGAGGGCAGAGGCGGGAGGCAGGTTTCGCTGAGGGGAGGGCAGACGCCGCGGTTCGGTGTCGCTGACAGGAAAAGGCGGGAAAGGAGCCGCTCCTGAGGAGGGGCGGGCACGCGCCGCCCGGGGCATGCCGGGAAGGGTCTGCCGCGTGCGAGGCTGTGAGGGAGGAGGCGGCGGGCTCCTGAGGCGGCTTGCGGGGCTTCCTGAGGCGGGCTCCTGAGGCGGGCTGCGGGGCCTCGGCGGCGGGGAGCAGGACGCAGCGTAAACGGGGTTCGGTCCGGCTGTCAGCCCCAGGTAAGGCTCAGTAAGGGCAGCCGGTCTTTCGGTGGAAGGCGGTTCCCTTCGGGGGCGGGCGCTGCCATGGCGGGCGGGGCGTCTGGCGGGGCTGCTGCGGGCTGTGGTACCGGCTGTGAGGAGAGCAGCTCCTGAGGTGCTGCTGCGCTGGTTTTGTTCTTTAGGAGGTTTTGTGTTTTTGCTTTTCCTAAAAAAGTACAGCTAATAAAAGCCAAAACCAGTGCTTTTTGAGCCACAAAGGTCGCTGTGCAGGTTTTATTTGCAAAGTGATTTTGCTTTTTGAAAAAGACTGAGACAATGCTATTGAACAAAATAGCAGTGGTGTTCTTAGGAGAATGTGTTTCATTATTCGGCCTAATGTTACTCATGGTCTTGTGCGTTACTGGTGTTGGTGTTGGAGGGTGGTTGTGTGTCCTGGTGTCACACAGAGCCTGCTGGAAAGTGTCCCATCATGTCAGCACCAACACCATTCCTAGAGGATGTGGCCTTGTCTCTCCCGCTTTCAATGGCGTTGTTCCACTGGCTGGAGGGGTGGTGGTTAGAGGACGAGAGGCCTTTTTTGTAGCCCATTTGGATGGACAGCTACAAGAAGTTGAAGTTAGGGGTCTTCATCTTGAACCGTTGCTGTTGTGGGTGGAAAAAGTGACTCTTTACTACTGTGAACTCATAGTGAGGTAGAAGATGAAAATAATTTTGGCCTTGTAGATGCCAGTGATTCCTAAGGGTTTAGGTCTGCTGTGTAAATCCTCCGTTAATGTGACAGTCTGTCAAATACTTTTTTTTCTTGTTTTGGTCCAATTACTACATATTTATGTGCAATAAGGATAACAATCTGATTCAGTATGCGTTGTTGGCAAGCACTAAAAATGCAGCTTATATACCTACTTCTTTTTAATGTTCCTCTGACTTTAAAGCTCTCAAGAGTCATGTAGAGGGAAGGAACCAGTGTTACATTTTTTAGACATGAGGAGAGTATTCTGGTTGAGATGGGCCTGTTTTTAACAGGAGATTTTACAAAGTTTCCTTAGTCTGGAATCAAAAGCAATTGCTTAAAGGGCTGCTGACTAACAGGCTTCATATACATTGCTCTAATCAGTGAGACTGCAAGTGGTGATGAAAGCTCAGTGCTCCTGAGAATTATATTGCCATACTTTCTCGGGCAGACCAACATGCCAGAACTGTGGCCAGAGGAGCACGTTCACAGCTGATATCCATAATTGCATAACATGGCAGACACTGTCTGATCGAACTTTTAGAAGAAACAGTCAAGAGCAGATCTGCTCTCCTTTCCAACGCTCTAATGAGTGATTGTAACTGTTATAGTACATAAAATATTGGGCCCTCTCAGTGAAGCTAATGTCAAAACTGAATATTTAATAATGTATTTGCTTTTTTGCATAGCTTAAAGAAAGGTATTGCTGAGTATAAATCTACAGAGATGAAAGTACCAATAGTGGTTTTCAGACAGTGAAGGCTAGGTATTAGACACCTGTCTTATTTTTTTGTTCTCCTTACAAATACAGCTGGTATCGTTAACACATAATGGAGATCAGGTGTCCATAGCCTGATCCAATTCCTTTTGAAGTCCTTTGCTTGCTGTCTGAGTTTAAGTGGCAATAGGACTTCAAAATCACTTACCACCTAGGTAAGTCCTCTTTGGAGCATTGATTTCCCCAAGATAAATTATTATTTTTTATTTTTTTTTAAAGTACTTGAGTACTCTTTACTTTTTTCTTTTTCTTTTCCATCACCAAAGTGAGTATGTAATGAAAGTGAAAATGGGAATGAGGAAGCAGGCTTTAAAAGGAAGCAATTAGAAATGGTTTGTGTGGCATACAGAAGGGTTTTCAAAGTATAATAAGTATTTTGAAGGAGTAAGCAAAATAATTCTCAAGTGTGGCTGCACTGCAAAAAAGCTAAGAGATTAGTTAATCTTTAATCATTCCCATGTCAATTTAGAATGGCTCCCTCTATGCTGAGGAGACTTCTAAAATAGGACATCTGCCACAAATTCTCCTTGGAGATCTAGTTCATGCGCTAATCAATTTCTTCCTACAGCACATGTGCCCCTCTGAAAAATTTACCCACAATATTAGTCAGATTCAGATAGTTGAAGCAACAGGACTTTCTTTTGTGATTAATAATACAGATGATGATTCACTGAATAATTTGAAGAGTCCTGGAAACCACCATAAATGAAAAAGAAAAACCCTATTGTTCTCTCAAATAAAGCTAGAGAAATTAGAGTCAAAAGAAGCAGGCACCTCCCTAATGAAAAAATGTAAAAAGTAGTACACAGCTCGACAGTCTCCTGTATGATATGTTTTTAATTCATTTCTTGTTCCTTGGACAAGGTGATAACAGTGTTCCAGTTTAATCCAATAACCTATCTCCAAAATGATCAGTGTTCTTATTTCAAGCCTTGGTTCCTTTTTGCTTTGATTCAGCTCATATGGTTCCTACCCTTTGATTCTGTGCTCACCTCTTCTCCATGCAACTTGACCTTTTGCAGCTTTTTCTCCCCCCTCCCATTTGCCACACTCCCTTTCTCCTCTCTCTTTCATCTTTCCATACATATTAACTCAGCAGGATTTTTGCTCTAACCTTAATTTTTCCGCATCCCAAAGCTTCACAGCTAAAAGGTTGCTGCTAATCCTCTTTCTATTTCTCTTTCTTTATAGTGTATTTTATTCATCCACTTTCATTTCCAGAAATACTTTGTATACATAGACATTTACTCAGACTTGTGTATTCTCCAGAAGAAACCATTTTTCTAAGCCATTTTTAATGCATTTTGAGGATCACCAGAGGTGACAAATGTAGAACCATATCGGTACGAGGAAAATTCTTATTTTTAGTACAGCATTAAAATTGTAGGATATTGAGGAAAAAATTGCATCCCAGCCATCAGGCAGAGGAAGTCAGTTCTGTGTACCAAAGATGAGAAAGGGACATCCTACTATCCTTCCAAATCAGTCACAAAATGAAGTGGACAGCATTTGGATGAAAGTGTCAGGCTTTCAGTACACTAAACTGTATTAGGCTAATTCTGCAGATCAGCTTGCCTGGATCTGGAGGTTGGTTAGAGGGCAAAGGTGCTTAAAACTATTCTAATGTGGCACAGTTCTAGGGCCAAGAAACACTACCCCTTCATGACAACTTTAAGGTAAAAGGCTTGCAGACGTCTCCTTTGAACCCGCAGGCACTGTAGTTTTATTCACAGTTACAGATGGGCTAGGCAGAATAGTCCTTGAGGAAGAACTCTAGGAAAAAGCAAAGCTAGAGCAGAAGTTAGAGCTTTTTGCACAGATGGCCACCTCCATAGTAAAGAGAACAATCCATGGGAGAGGATTAGCTTTGACCTTTTTCAGCATGAAGGGTAGCACTTGGAGAACGCTAGGAAGGATGTTTCCACAGTACCAAATAGTCTGAGTGTTTGCTTTTTCTTTTTTTTTATACTATTAATGAAGAAAATGTTGCAGAAAATGTTTTCTCTTCTATGTAAACTCACTCTCCTGGAATCCAAAGAATATTTATTGGTACTAACACTTCCTTTTTAGCTATTATTAATTTATTTTTTTTTAGTTGAATTTATTAACCATTTTGAAAAGGAGAGATGTTAATGATCTGCATAGAATTTATATGCTTACTTGCATTAAAACAAACCATCCAGCTAGGATATGGCTTTGTAAATTCTCTGAGATTATAAAATTTAATGCAATAAAATAGATGCAATATAAATTGTTTTTTAAAAGGTATTAGAACATTTTCTAAAGAAATGAGTTGTGTGGAATCCTCAACCTACTGAAGTGAAAAAGCAAAATTCACATTCATGTCAATGAGATAACGGTTCCATCCCATTCACAACAGGGATTTCAGCATCCCCTTCAAGCAGTCATTCTCTCTAAAAGTTTCGACACTATGGAATACAAAAAATATACTGACTTCCATTATTAGGAACTATTTACCAGCTGGTGAAGGATTGGATTCTTAGCTAATGAAATTCATTTGCTCCCTGACAGGGCACTAAGATGGTCAGTGCATGCATGGTGCACTTTCCCAGGGATGGGGTTTTAAAAAACAAAAACAAACCACAAACAAAAATCCTAAAACCAACCAAAAAAGAGAGAGAGAAAGACTGTTATCTTGTGAAGGACATTCTGTCAATTCCATTTGATTGTAAGTGGGACAGACAGGGCATTGCTCTGTGAAGTCTGATGCAAAACACCTGCAGAGTACTTTGTCACAGAAGTCAATTTGCCTGCCAGTTTTCAAAGAAAAGCAATTTGAATTAAAGCTATGGGGTTTTGTATCTCTTCTGATCTTTTCACTTTACTTTTGCATTTAAGCATGTGCTTGTAAAACAACAAGATATCACATGGCAAATTTTAATGTTATCTTAGGAAATAATTCCCCTTTGCATTATTTGCTGTCTCTTCTTTTTTTTTGCCAAGTCTCATATCTAATACCTTTTTCAAAGACTTTATTTCAGAGGAAATACTGAATGTCTGAACCCACACAATCCTCAAAAGTATTGGTCCTAATATTTTTTTTTATAAAGTTCCTCTTATAAGCTCCCATTTGGTAAATGCATACTACTGCCTGTAGTTTTAGAATAAAAATAATACTGGCAGAAATACTAAAATATCCCCAGATGACACCCATCCCTGCATAGGAGTACAAGGAATAACCACAAGAAAAGGCATTCATTCTTTAGCTTGGTTTCACTAGGTAAAGATAGTTCTAGTCTCTACTTTAGGTTTGATAAATGCAAAAGATGTTGTAATGTTGTGTTCAGACTCTTTCTCAACTTTTTTCTAACATCTGGTGAAGGATGGTCTCATGATGGGCAATCTGTCATGAGAGGATGGTGGAAAGTCTTTTTGGGATGGGGAGAGGAATCCTTCTGGTATTTTTATTGAAAGTTTCCCTACATCTTTTTTCTGTAAGAAAGGGGAGAAGATTCTAGTACCTAAAATTTCAGCATCTTTTGGCCAGAAAAAATTTGATTCTCCAATAGATTTTTGTCAGGAGCTCTTCAAGAATATATCTAAAGGCTTTCATGTAGCCATATCTAGGTGTTTTTCATGTTCTGAGACCTAGTGTATGTAAATTCATAAATTTTTTTTTCAGTAACCAAATGTTAAGCAAATGTTTGCCACATTTTTCTTATGGACTTTTTACAGGGTTTAAAACATTGGGGCACTGAAAGAAATGTGTGTCTCTCGTGACATAAAAATAGCTTTACAAAACCAGGCAGCAGGTCTGTATGAGCAGAAAGGAAAGAATCGTGGATGTGTAACGCATTATGCGCACTGCCTTTTATTGAAATAGTATTAGTGTAGCACTTAGTCAAAGGTAATGTCTAGAAGTATTCTAATATAAGTAGAAATGGATTTAAATTGGAATAAGTGACTAGAAACATTCTGAGATATAGAAGGCTAGAATTCCGATCAGTGCAGTGATGGCTGGGTTTATATCTAGAGATGTGAGCCAGGGTAGATGATTAAAAATGAATGTTGGAGAGTTTAGGAGCTGATGGCCAGGTCTGTTCCTACATTTAGATTATCTCTTTTTTCTTTTTTTTCCCTTCCGGATACCATGACCTGCTAAATATAGTAACTTATTCAGTATATCTGAGATTAGAAATACTAACTTTGTAGATATTCCTTCTCAATGAGATTTGATTAAGAGATTTTTTTTTTTCTTCTTTGTTTTTCTCAGGCTCTGGGAAGCAATTCAATGCCCTTGTTTGATAGTGTTGTCATTAATTTTCAGTTTCTCTTTTTCTGATAAGCTATTATAAACTCAGTCTTAATGCACAACATAATTAAAAAAACCAACCCTCTCTCTTTTTCCATAAGCTTGGAAATGAGAAATAAGAGTAACAGTATTCCAGCCAGGGTATGAAGTGTTAGTCTGTGCTGGGTCAGGGGTCATTACATAATCTGGTATGCAGCAAAATATGCTAGAATAGTATTTTCCTCCCCTTCCCAGATGATTTTATTTCTTAAGGTTGTTATTTTACCTGTTAAGTCCAGATCATTTAAATGTTATTGCTTCCACCAGCCGCAGGTGGAAAAATGCTCGTATTATTCTGCTGATACCCTCTGAACCTGTTGAAGCAAATTAAGGATGGCATTGATGATCTGTGGTGGTGTTGAAAACCTGCAGAATTTGTTTTTCTTATTTGTCCAGGTCTCTGTTTTACATCTGTGTAAGGACTGCACAAAATTACTCATTAGCCTAGATATGTTTAGGAATTAAACTAACAGTGCTTGTGGGATGGCAGTCTTATTCTTTGTATTGTTTTTAGTATTGAAAAGCTGATTCAGTGCACAATGGGCCAGATTCCGATCTCCTCTCTGCTATACTAGAGGTTGCAAGGAAGTCAGTTTTCCCCCTCAGAAGAATATGTGGGTACTGTCATGGGCTATTGATCTAAGTTAGTAAAGACAGTCTAAATGCTGGTGCTCAAAAAGCAGCATAAGATCATGGTGTTTCAATGGCCTAAAAATTGCTGCTTATTAGAAGAACCCTTAGAGCATCTAAGAGCACCGAGCATCTGTGAGACTGCTGAAATTGGAACTGTCCCAGATGGCCCTGATAGCAGTGATGGGTGAAGGAAGTATATCAATGCCACCTGAAATGCATCGATCCAATTACACAGAAGCAAGTGAAGTTCAGACATGGCATAAGTTCTGTATCTGTTGCCAGTTAAATTTGAAGAGTTATTTTTGCCCTTTTCCTTGTTGAGTCTGCTTTTCTAGGGGGGGAGAAATTAAACATAGACATATAAGAGTCAGATAACAGGACCAACAGCGGAAGAAACCTTCTGTGTTTGAGTACTCTAATATGGACTCCCTCCCTTTCAAGGGGTTTGTTTGAATCAACATACATCTGCCTGGAAAAAACAGGATTATGCTATTATATCAACACTGCTGAATGTACCATAACACCTGAGGATATTTCTATCAAGTTGGACAGAGACAATGTAAGTGCCTGGATCTATCGGGCAGTCTTGCTATGCCACCCAAGCCTCCAGGGCATTTCACAGCAGTTTTACAAAAAGAATATTTCCATACCTAGCATACTGACAATTATTTTAATTTGTTTAAATTGGCATAGCCCTGTGGACAGCTTATTTAAAAGCTACACACACTATTATGTGTTCATTCCCTAAAGGTATTTTTACTGCAGGCACATTTGGCATTGAATTAATTATCATTCTAAAATGTACTTTTGGAGTCAGCCTAGTTTAGCTGGATGAAAAAGCTTTGTGTGGAAAAAATGGTGATTAGAATTTGGGGTCCATAATGGTTTACAAATGTCAGCTCAATTAGTCACTTACGGAAAGTGGGCCTATTCTCCTGAAATGAACTGAACTGAATCTTTAAATGCTATTAATTGAAACTGTTTATAGTTGTCCTCACAAGTTTCTCAAATATGTTTACATGTTCTTTCTGTTCATTGCAGAAGGGATTTTTTTACTTTTTTGTTGTTTGTTTGCTTTTAAAATAATTTATTCTTTGCTTTTTAAATTGATCTTTATTTTTTTTTTAAATTTAGTTGGTATCTTTTTCTTACTGAAATCAGTCCTTTCTCAAGTTCCAATTAAAGTACATGGTGTGTCTCACAACCTTAAACAAGGCAATAACACAAAAAATCTTTCATGCTGGAGAGGATTCAGTTTAAGCAGTGTGATGCAAAGAGAGACATTTCCTAATCTGATGACCAGGTAGAGTCACATCATTGCTGTGGCTGAGCTCAGGTTCAGAAGGGAGTTGCAGCCTGGACAGGGTGCCTCCAGAAAACAGTGGGCACTAGGAGGCACTTCCTATAGTTCTTGGGACACGCTGGGTGAGGGTTGAAGCAGTTCTCAGCAGTACCTGTATTTTGTTCCTGTATAGCAAAGTGTCTCTCTCTGCTGTTTCAGTATACGGACCTGGAATTGTCAGGCACGAATTAGGGAAGGGGATGATAAGACATCAAGCTGTATTGGCTTTAACTGCCATGGAATTGGACTTTCATAGGAAATCCATGCTAACTAGTTTTTCTGGTTTAGTTGAGGATTCCTGGTTTATAACTTTGTAATCTTTGAGCAATCATCTTAAAGGTTTCTTTCATAGAGAGCTTCTAAATGTAATGCTGCATTGGTTCAGTTCTCCTGGGTGCAGTTTTGTAGTTCAAAATCTGACTTTGATTCTCCTGATCAGCTTCAGAATTTGTAGAGTGAAACAAGGTTAACATTTAAACTGAATGTAAACGCATTCTAAAAAAGCAGCCAAAGAAAGCTTTGTCTTTGGAAAATCTTGGATTCCCATCATGCTCTAGTCATCTCTATATTCTCCCACCACGGAAATGTCAGAGCTGCTGAGCTCCACAGTGTATCTTTTCAGAGTTGCTTAGCACAGGTGTTCCTATAATTATGATATATTTGGAATAAATGTTTTGTTTAATGGTCCTCAAACATGTACTTCCATCTGTGACAATGGTACAGATATAAGGGTGGTGAGCTGTGATGAAATGCCTTTAGAAATGATGGGTGCCAAAGGTGAGCATAGAATTTCTTGCTTTCATTTGTGTCCCTTCTTGCTTTATTTGTAAGAGAAAATACAGCTGGCTTTAATTTCAAGGACAAGATGAATCAATGGAACCTGTGAAAGGAAAGCTAAAAGGGAACAAAAGAGTGAAAAATATAGAAGTTTTCCACATGGCAAATTCCCAACACTTGACTGTTAAAGCAGATCAGATGAAATAAACAAAATTCTTATGACAAATTGAGGTTATGCTAAATAGTATAATGAAAACATCAGCCTAGTGTTTGGCAGCAGTCAAGAAAGTGAAGCGAATGTTAGGGACTTCTTAAAGCTTACTCTAAGAACCAAACAGTTCATGATTGGATAAATGCATGGGTCATCCCTGTCTGAATACCCATCCCTGACCTGAATACCCATGACAATCTGTGAGAAGAACGTTTCAACCACCAGGGCTTACGGTATTAGAACTGAAGTTTCTCTCAGTCCATCTTTTGAAGGTGTTCCATTGTCAATGTTTTTATTGGAATTAACACTGCAAATGTGGTCTGGTTTAGACACTTGCCTGGGTTATTGTTGCAGTGACTATGTGAGATGAAAGTTAACCTCTCTTAAGGCAGAGTTTGAAAGCTCTTTCTATGCCTCGCTTCAAACCACTGTAAATTACAACTCTCTGTGATACATGCGGCTACTTGTCCTCTTGGTTACTGTTGCCACAAAACGCAATGTTATGCTGCACTTGTTTCTAAGTAGATGGGGTAAGCAACAGCTCTCCCTGATGCTGTCATGGGCTCATTTTCAACAGTACTAACAGAATAGGGGGAGTGGTTTGCAGTGAGCACTAATTGTGCTAAAGAGTTTCCTCCCAACAGGCTTCTGGGAGCTCTGCACAAATATCTTGATGAAAGATGTTCCTTGAAATAGGAAGGCAATGAATCCAGGGCCCCTATATTCATTCTCCAGTGTCTTTTCAAATGAACCAAAACTATGTAGCAAACTCAAAATGCTATTAAGAGTAGAGATGACAGAAAAGATACATTTTGGTATGTTTACTAAAAAAAGTAAACAAAAATCCCATGAATGTTACAAATAGATGTATGTTGCTATCTTTTCATCCTCGATTAGATTATTCTCTATGTCTTTGTACTTACTGACTTAAAACTGAATTACTATGTGGAGAGAGTACTGTATGCCTTTGTCAGCTGTCCTCAGTCTTCCTCTGTTGTCTGAATGCTTGTGGGAACAAAAAAACAGAGGAACAAAATGGCAGCAGAGACAAATTTGTTGAGGTATCCAAATGTAAGTGCATGCAGAATTGTTCTCCATTTCCCTTGCACGCTGCTCAATGTCATCTTTAAATGCTGAAAGTTTCTCCTTAGTTATAGCACTTCTGAATCACCACAGGTGGGTTGTGTCTGTCATCTTTCTTGATAAGCACAGTGATGGAAAACATAGTGTATGTATTGGGGGCAGGGAGTTAGGGTGCTTTTGATGTACTGAGAAAAACAATAGTTTTGTGGCATCTTGACAGAAGAAGATAACAAACCAATTTCATATTTGCCAGCTGGGAATTACAGGCTTGGCCAGGAGTAATATAAGTATCAACTTTTTAATTTGCTGTGTTTTCAGATTCTCTGTCCTGTTTAACCCGTTACTGCTGCAGGGACATTGAAGCAGGAGGGATGTGATCGCCTTGGTCCCATCTCCGGTGGCACTGATGACACTAAAACTCCCTGCTCTCTGTTTCTTCAGAGGTAACCAAGTGCCGCAGCTTTTTTTTTTCTGGGAGACATTAAATGAGAACAGCTTGTCTGGGGAAACTTGCAAAGATCTCCATCTGTTTTTTTTAAAAGGCATCCCAGAAGGTGTGGGTGGGGGAGGATACATGGAGACACATCACAGACCCAGATTGGTGCTTCCTTCCAAAGTTACTTCTCATAAAGACACTTTTTTTTTTTTTTTTTTTTTTGTCTCCCAAAGAAAGAGACTTCTAGGCAAACACTTGAGGACATGTAAGAGAATTACACTTTTAATATTATAGTGCTCATTATTTTAATTAATGGCTGCAAGAACTTGCTCTGAGACAATTTTTTAAACTTCCTGAAATGATCGTTAATATTTGATGAGAGGAAGAACACTATCTCCTCAAGTAATGAATTGGTGTGTTATGAAACCTTGTATCCGGCACGCTTCTTGGGCAAAATGTGTTCATTTCTTTGACTCACATTGCTCCCAAATGACTGTAACCTCCATTTTAAGCGGTTTTCCACCTGCACAGTATAATCTATTACCTGCTATTTTTTACCACTGCCACACCTTTTTGAAGTAGAAGCTGGCTGGTTTAAAACATCCCCTAATTTTGAAAAGTTGAAGGGATTTGTGTGTTCCTAGAGTAACTTGGGGAATGAGCCTGGGAGATTGAGCCAGACACCTGAGGCACCAGCATATTGTAGCAGGCAGCTGTCTTCTGTGGATCAGCTAGAGGCAGGACAAAGATCTACTCAGCTGACTTAGTACCTAAGCACAGATGCCTTTGAAAATACCAAGTATTGTAGCTGTGCACATTGAATCTTTGCAGCATGTGTTAGCTATTGCATTTGTAACCAAATAATTTTAGAGAGAATTACCAAAATATGTGGGCTCATTGACAATCTCAACTGTAAGACATACGAGTTTGTGAGTTGGAGTGGTTTGAGTGTGCTGCATAAAAAAGAAAAAGCTTGCAATGACCAGATTCTGTTGCCTCTTTTCACTGTTCAGGTGGGTTTTCACTAGTTTCCTGTCTTTTTTTTTTTTTTTTTTTTTTTTTAAAAAAAATCTTTTCATGTTGCTCAGATGGTACTGTAGGGAGGTCTTCAGTCTCTCAGTGTTTCACCTTTGTCAGATATTCCATTGTGTGCCTTATTGTCTATTCCCTTCTCCATGTCCTTTGTTACCTGATGAACCAGCTTTCTTAGCACTCTTTTTCATTTTTATCCCTTTTCTATAATGTGTAATTCATTTTCTGTTTAAAAAAAGACAAAAGAAGTCCATGAAATAAACAAGCATTTTGTTGGTGGATTGGGCAGTATAGCTGTCTAACACAAAACCTATAAAGAGAATAGCTGATTTTAGAGATCAGATGTTGTAGGAAATGGAGATGTAGGTCCGGATCATAAAGTCTTCCTTCAACATGGGCAACTGAATTTTACCTTTAAGGGATGATGAAGAAGAAAAAGCATAAAATATGCATACTCTTAATATATTATTAGTTGACCGAGAGAAATATCCATGCCCTAGATTATCAGTCAAGAAAAGCAGTCAGGTTCTTTTTTGATTCAGGGTGGTATTTGGGTGCCTGATGTAGAGAATCTTGAAAAGGTATCCAGTTCAGGAGATTAATCAGTTCAGTTGAGCACCCAAATTCTGTGCTACCCAGAATCTATAACTGTTTTCAAAAGACATCTGACTACACTTTGTTGTTTTCAGTATTTTCCATTCATTCAGGTCTTTCAAAATTAACTTTCCTTTTCAATTAATTCAATCAAGGTTCACAAGGCAAAAATAAAGAAAAAATAATAATTTATTGTTATCTTGTTTTAATAACAAGATTTCTTTGTATAAAACACACAAGTAATGACTGTACCAGATAAAAGGCATGAATTTTAGAATACCTGAAAATTATTGTAAGAATGATCTTTAATAATTCTACAAGTTATTTTGAACAAATAAGATATGGTTGGTTTTTTGTTACTGCATTGGTCTCAGTGGACATTATTAATAGTGAAGTTGTTTTTCATTTTTAACAAGAATATTTTCTCGTGCCCGTGAAAGTGAGGGCATTTTTTCTAATTAATAATTCTCTCTGTTAAAAAAAAAATAAAATCAAATATAATAATGGCTGCATCCTTTGCATGACTGGAAGGCAGCTGCTAAGCTTACCGTGAAGTTGTATCTCAAAAACACAATTCTGAATGAAATTCTAAGCTGGTATAAACAGGCCTAACTTCATTAAGTTCAGAGGAATTATGTTTGCCTGCTGTAGTCTTGAAATGGCCTTTATTATCATTCAAGATATTAAGCATAGCAGTAAGTCACTGACTTTCTTGGTTTCGAAAAGCTTTTATAGCTTTTGAATATATTGTAAACAAGAGTGGGGTAGACTGTCAATTTAAAATGATCTAATGGCAGCATTTCAACAGAGGTGTGTTATTAAGCAGCACAAAGAATCTTTAAGGCTATGCAACTAACTCTGGAGTCATCTGTGTCTTTTGTTGTGTGACATGATGCAACTAATACAGAGATTCATTTTGCTAATTACGTGAATAAAGAAAGTGTGATGGGGGAGACAAAAGAATATTTCTCTTTCATTTAAATCTTATCACTAACAAACGTTCTTTTAGGACTGTAGTCTCAGCACTTTAGAAAGAACTGTTTGTTCTCATTGGTGATTTGAAACACAAGGTAAGACAAAAGCAGTACCTTATCCATTAAGGAAGACATCTTCCCCTGCCCCTAACCCCATCCCAGTCTAAGGGTGGAAATTTATGCTGTCTGTGTGCAAATCAATAACTGGTTACTAAGTCATCCTTGCTTGATACGGCTTTACTTATCTTTTGAAATTTGTTCTTTTTGTGGAATAAAAAAAAAGGGGGGGCAACTGGAGACTGGAACATTTCAGAGAGGAGAAATAAAATCTTTGTCTTGTTCGGGTACCCATTTAGAATGAAACTCTTGACTTACTTCCCCCTAAAAATTCCTTGGTGTTGAATATTAGCTGTTCTACTGCCTGAGGTGTTACAGGTGTTGTTACCTGGTCTAATGACTGTCTTATGTTCAGGCAGCACACTGAGCTAGCAGAAATCTCATGGAAGATTTGGACAGTTCACTCTGGTCTCTTGGGGCTGTATATTCACCATGCTATAAGTACAGATGGAAAAGTACTAAGTGTTCTGGAAAGATTCTCTCTGTGATAGTGTTAGCTGAGTCTAGAAATGGCAGCTTCAGTAACCCCGAAAGAGGCTGTAATTGAGCGGTTTCCAGTGTAATGTGACAGGCTTAAGAGGTATGAAAAGCCTGATGCATTTGGAACAAATCTTCCTGAGAACTATCAGACTGACTGGTTACTTGAACCCAACTGTATTCAAAGCCCTGGCAGTTCTCCCAGCATCGGTATTCAACATACTATACAGGCACTCTTCCTTCTTCTCTTTGTAGCACTGCTGTAGGACATGATAAAGTTCATGTAGCTGTCATTGTAAATAGACATGAATTATATGTAATTGTCCATGTTACCGGTTTATAACATAATAGCCTGATACATAGCCCATTGATGTGAATCTCTCCATTGACTGTAATGGATTTTTGATCAGACCCAACAAAATAAAGAAAGAAGACAGAGAGATGAGAGGAAAGCACAGAACATGCAAAGCATGAAGGTAGCAGAAGAGTCTCTGCTGAGGTCTGAGTGTTGAACTATGGAAAACCCTCACTGAGTATCCTGCACGGCTTCACAACTGAAAAATATTTACTGAGTACATTTAACCAAATGGATTAAAGTATACATAATCCATTTACAAAACATTTACAACTATTGGGTAAATTGAGCTCATTGTTTGTATGCTTGTCTCTGCAATCAAACTGTAATCATGTGTAAACTGTGAGCAACCATGTGCAGTTCATATGCAATTATTTACAAACTGGTTTTGTGAAATCCAATTGTATTACCAGTGATAATGAACTTCAGCGTGTAATAGTTTTTTTTTAACATCTTTAAAATGCTTCAGTGCCTTCCTTCCTATTTCAAGCCCTTCTGAATTTAAAAATATATTAACATATACTACGCATTTCAGGATTACCTTTCATTTAGTGATGAAGTTCATGCCACAAAATACAGTGCCTTGCCATAAACTGCTTTTTCCATGCATACTTGATCACTTCAACTCGGCTCAAACTTGGAGTTCGTATTGTAATTCAGACTAGCAGCTCTGTGCGCTGACAATGCAGCGAGAGAAGCTTTAAGCTAGACTATTTTCTTTTCAAGGCTGCTAAAAGATGTTTATTGTTTGCCTCCTTACCAATCCATAAGCTTTTGAACCTTGAACAGTAAGTCAGCATAGCTTTGCAGATGGTGGGAAATGAAAAATAGCATTAATGCTATTTCTTTTAAAATTCCTCTTTCTAGTTTCTCTGGGAAGGAAGTCACAAAAACTTCATGAAGTTGTGAAGCCGTATGAAAGTTTCATTAATATACTTTTGAGAGGACCTCATTAGTCTCAACTTTACTGCTTGCACATAACTGCTTAAAACTTTTATGCCAAATCACCACAGTGTCTCCAGCCTATGAACATATAACAGTGTTCTGTGATGGGACTTATTTACCATGGTTTCCTCATGCCTCATAAAACAGAGAAAAAATCACAGCCTTAGCCTTATGTCAAAACATCATAGTTTTCACTGACGTTTTGTGTACTGTAGATCAGAAGATGGTAGGCAGGCGTTGGAGTCATAATTTTGGAAAGGATGCTTTTCCAGGCATAAATCCTGAGGTTCTTTGAGACTTTGTCTTCTGCAATCTGTCGAAGCTAGGTTTATGGGCTAGCTTTTTCCTTCCCTCACAACCACCTCTGCTGTAGCAAACAGTCCAAAGAAGATGTAAGAGAATAAGCAGCTTTTCTTCCCCACAAGAATCAACCAGCTGCAGAGTTCTACAAAAAATTGTTTTCCCTGTCGTAATACTATTCATCTCCACTGAAAGGGAACTAGCAGAAGAGATCCCGGGGACCAGGAGAAGAGGGAGGAAAAAAGTATGCTAAAGGGTCTGAGAAATTACTGGTACGTGTTACGCGAGAAAAAGGGAGCCAAACGCATCCTGTTATTAAAATACTTAGAAGATGAAGCTATTCCTAGTCTGAACTTCCTCATTTAAATACTAGTTGTTTCCTTCCTTTCATAAGTGTATAAGTTCATTTGGATTCTTCCTGAAAAAATTTCATATGATCTGTCTTAAAAGAAAAATGTCACAGGACAATAGTCTGCTGCTAGGGCAAAAGTGTCAAGGTGAAGTCTGGCCATATATCATCTCTAACGCTGAGGCACAAGGATTTCAAGGGGGAAAGTATTTATCATGTGATATTGTTCCATTACAATGACTCTATATTTCTGTTCTGCCAAGTGATTGATGCATGCTGTGTGTAATCATTCTTTTAGTGCACCAGTATGTCAATTGTTCACTGTAGCGTTGTTAAACAGCTGCATTCAGATTGACTGCAACAAAAGGTTTCTGTTGGTTTCAGCCAATCTCAAAACAGCACATCATGAAAATGCCAGCACATAGGTTCAGTATTTATTCATTAACAGACAGTACCAAAATGCTAGATTATCCATCACACTACTGAGCAGCTTCCCTAAAAGCTTGTAATAAAGATTATTTGACAACATGGATGGGTGGCTTGTGTGAAACATTGAAAACAATGTACATGCAGCAACTGCAATGTATGTGTAGCTTGAGCTTCCTTTGAAGAGGCATGTGGAGTGCTTTAGAGTGTGTTATCTGTTCCAGTTATCAGTAGTTGTATTCCAGCCCTGCCTCTCCTCTGGGAAGAACACAGGACAATTCTGGTCCCAAAGTCACATTGGTAGAGCAGTGTGCCACATATGAGACAGTGTTTATTTTCATGGTTGTGTGCTGATCTGTTTAATTGGTGGGTTTGGGGGTGTTTTTGGAGGTGAGCAGGCTTACATCCTGCTGATTAGTAGTGAAGATGGAGACAGCACTGAGCTGTCTACATCTCACAGATGCACCTGATAGCTAGAGGGTGTTAGAGTGAACTCCTAGTCAGTCTGTGTAAATTCTCAGTGATGTCAATAATGATGATCATGTAGATAGCCCAAGAAGCCATTTACATAAATAAGCTTTCCTTCATTTGAAGTAGAAAAAAAAGAATAGGATATGAGAAGAACTTGTATAAACCTTGTTTTTTTAAAAGATAGGCTATTTTTTTCATGAACAAACACGATGAAGTGATCCTGATTTCTGTGTGTGAGTATATTTATTCATGTCTTTGAGTGTTTGTGGAAATACTAGTCAAAGACTTATTTACAAACTATAGAGTTTGTACCGAACTTTTGTCATGTTTTTGCTAGTACCCATAACTTTGGAAACAAAATATATTTATTTCAAGTCCTTGTTGATACTAATGATTTAACAAAGGTGTTAAATAATGCCAAAATTTAATAACACGCAGGTGTTTTCATGAATAAGAGAGACTGTGTAAATATGATTAGGATCCTTCCAGTTAGATTGGAACCAACTACATAAAGTTGTAGAAATACCTACATTTTGTTGTTCTTATTCACTAAGCTATAATTGATCTTTGTACTCTGGAACAGGTTTTTTTGCAGTTTTGGGTATGTTGCTGTGGAAGATCTTGATTTGTGTTTTTTTACCTTCCCAAGGTGTGGTTGGTTGAGATTTGGCACTTCAGATAAAAATGCTGTCAGCACACTTTTAGGGAATGGTGGAAGAATCACTGAACAAAAATTGTGTATGTAATAGAAAGTACAGCTGAAAATGAACCTGAAGGAAAGTGAAGCAATTTTATTCCCTCCTCCTTGCATCAGCTTCACTGAGTTTTTACTTTGAGCCATATTGTAATTGTTAATTGTTAGCCTGTAGCATAGACCTCAGTGCTCCGCTGAGCACATGAGACACTGCTCTGAAGGCATTGCCTGAATGAACAATCTGGCATGCAATGGGAATACATCCACTGCTTCCTTCTTTAAGAAAGGGAAGAATGCCTTGTTTTCTGTAACTTACTGACTTTCCTTGGCTGGTCCTGCATATTAGTAGAGTACTTTAGCTACCACATGCTCTTCTCGTAGCAAACAGTCACCCAAAAGAGGCTACAGGGAGAGGCTTTTCAGGAAACTATACTGTGGTTTCCAAACCCCACTTAGCAGGGAGTAAAAGCTAGAGTGAAATGTTTCTTTGCCTTTATTGCTTCCACTGTTGCTCAAGTAAGGACCAGCTGCGTTTTTGCCTTCTGTAAAAATCGTGCACTGACTACCAGAAAACTGAAATGGGTGTATTTCATTCCATTTAGAAGTGACCTTGCTAGAGAGGGCTTGAAATCTATCAAAATATGCATTTCTATAATCCTTAAGAGATACTGCTCTTAAGTAATTTGATTGTAATGGAGATAATAATAGGAAAATTATTTGAATCTTTGCTTTTGCAGAGTTATGTTTGGCTATTATTCTGCCTTTGTACATCAAGAACTCATTCAAAAGTAATATGTAGAATGGATTGTTTGGGAAACGAGGTCAGTTTGGTTTATTTCAACAACATATTCAAACAGCTAAGCTGATAGGACTTCTGTAATACTGCTCATTCTGGCATTTTCTTTAAACCACATTGTTGTAATCATGTGAATTCCTTGTCCATGGAATCAGGTAAAAATGTCCTAAACTAAAAGTTTGTGCACTAGTTGTCAGTCAGATGTGTGAATCATAGTTCTGGAAGCCAGGACTGTCCTTTTGGCAGCAGGCCCCATTTTTAGAGGATAAGAAATAATGAAATATGTCACTTTATTCTGCCAGAATGTTTCTGAGCAGCTTTGGGTGCAAATTCACATCCTTCTTATATATTTCTTCTTTGTTAGTGAAAGGTTTAAAGTATCGTAAGGTAAATCAGACTCTGGTCTTTGGGTCAAGCTGAAGATTTCAGTGAGATATATTACATAGTTTCATATTTTTCATCTTGCTTTCTCATTGTCTCACGCAGAGATGTTGAGCTTCTAACTTTTTGAAAGAAGGGTATTCTTGTACTATTGTTCGCTTGCCTATATCTTTGCACAACAGATTTTCAATCCCACTGGGCTGGCACCAATTGCAAGAATATGTTACTTACATTTATTTTTTGTTTTACTACATGCTCTCTCAGGAATTTTCAAGCTTGCAAGACTATGAAACTATAAAAATGAAAAAGATTGGGAGTTTTAGGCTGCATCAAACATACTTTTCATGGCTTATGCTCTGAAAGTCATGCACAATCAGGTTTCAGACAGTGCTCAAATGTATCTAGAATTGGTATTACACCATTGACTCCATTATCAGCTTTTACAGTCCCATGGCTGGGAGAAGGAGGCCACATCCTTTTGCTCATGCAGACATCTAAAAATGTTGGCTATTGTGGGATTACATTTAAATCACACCATGGAAGAACGGGCAGCCTAGAAAAATAGATGTTTTGTTCCATTGGTGAATTGCAGCTTTGTCAATTTCTCTGGGAACTTTTGACCCACTGTTACTGTTGCTCTTGCAACAAGAGGATGAGTGCCCTTTTTGTTGGCATTTTCTAGATCATTACACCAGAAGTCAAGAGAAATGTGGGGAGGAGTAAACCTTGCTTTCCCATTGGAATAGAGTTGATGATTCAGACTAGAGTTTTCAAACTCAAGAGGTCTTTGTAAGGGAATGGGCAGGATAGCATTCATACTGTTGCGGTGATAGGAGTGAGAATCCACTTACTTTTTGAAGGATGTTCACCACAGCAAGGTCTAACACTCGGCATCTGAATTAGCTACTTAGAAAGCATATTTAGATGCTCAAAGGCAAGCGCTGGTTTTCTTCTGAGTTCCCATTTCCACTAGACTGTGTGATGTTATGCTTGGAAGGTAGATAAAACACATTTTGTATATATTAAAGAACACGTTGGGGATGGGCTGTTCTAGAGAGTATGAAGGTGTATGTAATGTAGTGGTGCATGCTACTGAGATGACTCACTTGGGTGAAACTTACTTCTGACCTGAGGACAAACACATAAACTGTGTCCACTGCTTAGGCTCTCTGTATTTATAGAGAGGCAGAAAGAAACCCTATCTGGATTTGCTGCAGGATTGGAAGGAGAGCAGTTTAGAAACGAGATCTCAAATCACAGAATCATTGAATGTTTATATAATGGCAAACATCCCAATTTTTACAAAACCTGTATGCCTGCTAGAATGGAATTCTGGAAAATTTATAGGCATTTGATGTTGTAACAGATCAGTTTTAGTCAATGAAAAAAGTTTTAGGATTTTTCTAGCATATAGATTGAGCAGAACTATTTATCTGCAGCTTTTTGGTCTGAGTACAGCAATGCCTTTTCCATCTGATAGGAGCTCTGAACAGTTGTTCTAACTTTGGGGGAAGGATCCTCTTCAGACTCTCCAATGGTATCTTCAACAGCCAATAATTAATTTTTTGGAGTGAAAATCATTGTAATGGAATTGACCTTTCCCTGTAGCAATAGGTTCAATCACTTCCATCTGTCAAAATCTCTTTGCAGGATTTTAATTAATGGTGGAAAGTGTTTGCTCCCCATGTCAATGAGTTATTGAGAATCCAAAATACCTGAGTGCTTCATAATGTTCTGGCAGTAAAAAACAAAACAAAACAAAAAACCAAAACAAACAAAAAACCCAAACAAAAGCAAACCTCCAAGATGAAGACAGATCTCCTGGGGCAAAATCTGGAAAGCAGTGGAACCTTGATCTTCTCCCAGTTGATACTGAAGCCAGAAAATAATGAAAAATCATCAGTCTTCCTCAGCAGGCTAGGAACTGATGAATCCAGCTTTCCAAAGAGAAGTTTTGCAGCAACATGGCCACACTCTTTCAGAGAGCTGTGTGAATTGCGTATGTATGAAAATGGCTTATTCTTTTTCTGCCACCCACATCTTAAAACTGCAAGTGTTAGCAGGAGTAGTAACTGGATTGCTGCCATAGAATTGTAGTCACATTTCAATAGTCAGCTACGCAGATCCTTGTTGCCATATCTTGTTGCCTTTTAAGAAATGTATTTAGGCACAAATTCAAGGATAACTTGCATATTCCTCTTGAGCCGCTGACGAGCTGAGCATTAACCTGGGTATATCTTGGCTGCAGAGATTGGGCATTAATATCATTGCTTAAACACCACACCTACAGGGCTAGATGGTCATCACAGTGCAGGAAGGATTTGCAGTGTACTGAGGACTGTATGTTCTCGCTGTCTCCTTGAAAACTCCAAGCAAGAAAATTTCTCCCAAGTTCTTTGAATATGGGTTGTCACTTCCATGGACAGTGGAGTGTAAATTCCACAGAGCTGCCTTCAGTGTTTTGCTTTTGCTTATCGCCATTAAATGGTAAATGCAATCTCTCCCTTCCTTACATTTCTGTTCCTGCGGAGCAGATCATATGACTTACGGCTATTTTAATATCAGATGCTGCTACCCAGCTTTCTGCTATTTCATTATTCTTGTATTTAAGCTAAGACTACTTAGACTTTTCACAGCTGCTTCCAAATATTAGTCAAATAAGATCTTATAGATGCCATCTAGACAAGTAGAAATAAATTTCAAGCGGAATGAGTCTGAACCCCCTGTGTGGCTCGGCAATACTCAGAGGCAGCTAACGCCATACGTACTGAACGTTCTCACCATGTGAGAGCGCAGCAGTTATAATGCGCTCTGCTTTCAGGTGTGGTTGGTGCTTTCATTTCTTTCTCATTATCCCTGCTAATACCCTCTATTCTTAACTTCAGGCATGTTACAGTGGGCTCAGCCATTGCTTCTAAAAGGTGGCTGTGCTCTGCATTTGTATCTCAGTTCACAAAAGTCAAGCTGATAGTGTAACAAGACAGTGAGGAGGGTTTAGTTCAGACCCAATTTTAGTTATTGAGCAAATAGCAGCAATGCTGCCAGCCTTCATTACATTGCAGAGACAGATGGTCTGGACTGAGAGACCAGCAATTAATGTACAATGTGTTCTTTGTTGGCACTTACCACAAAGGGATTTTTTTGTGTGTATAAACTGTCTTATTCTTAAAGCTTATTTTGTTTTGTGACTCTAGTGTCTATATGGAGCTGGAGAGAAATAATTCCATGTAGGCATGAAGTGGAGGAGTTGTTCTCTTTCTCTCGGCTTTAATTCAAAATTGTAATGACTGAACATAATTTTTAAATTTTGAAATATTCTTTGGTCAAAAAGAGTCTACTCTTTTGGTAGTCAAATCTCCCTAATGTATCTTCTGCATTAAAATGAGTTCTTTGCCCTCTAATATTCCTGTTAAATTGGGAATTTTATAATTGCCATTAGGAAAAAATATTTCCTCTTCCTGCATGATAAGTAGAAATTTAAGACATCGGAGTGAATGCAGGCATTTGGTCCAGATGCTTGCTGGGTGAGAATCACTAAAGTTTTGTACTCTACTGACCAACTGAGAACTTGGTTCATTATTTTTTTTTTACATTATTTTTATTCTACAGTTCTATTACTGGAACCCTGAGTCATTCACTAAATAGGATCCAACATGAAATGAACCAGATGTATGACTTAAAGCCGTGTCTGGTTTCTTCAGTATGCCTCAAGTATTTTATATCCTGAATGCAAATTCTTTTGGTTAGAGCTATATAATTCCAGATATCATTTCTAAGCCTGCAAATCAAGAGACACCAACTTTTGAGGACTCCTGTTAAAGTCAGGCTGCCTGTGGATGTGAGTTATTACGTATCTGTTAGTTGCTTTTTGCCAGATTCAAGCTACAATTTGAAGCAGAGGTGATGATCTGCGAAACCTGTTTCATATTAATACTCCTGCCTCATTTACTTAATAGTGTCAGTTCTTTCAATGAAGTTGGAAGATTTTTTAGCTCTGCCTTTGAGGTATTTGGGGACTTATTGATTAGGATGGTGAGCCTCAGATACTGGGGAGATAAATATGCGATCATGTAATCAGAATCTGCATCATGAGCAAGAAATGAGGTAATGTTCTAGGATTAATTTTCTGAGATCTCTCCCTTTCCTCCAACCTTTTTCTTTATTCTTTTAAAAATGAGGAAGAATTACTTTCCTGAGAGAGTGGTCAGGCACTGGAACAGCCTGCCCAGGGAGGTGGTGGAGTTGCCATCCCTGGAGGTATTAAGAAGTGTGTAGACGTGGCACTTCAGGGCATGCTCTAGTGCCCGAGATTGTTGGTTTTTGTCTGTCTGTGGGTGGGTGTGGGATGTGTGTGTGTGTGTGTGTTGGTTTGTAGGTGGGTTTGGTTTTGTTTTGTTTTGTGGTTGGACTAGATGATCTCAAGGGTCCTTTCCAACCATGAATATTCTGTAATCCTGTGATTCTGTAATTATAAGCTATTACAGATAAAAGTCCAGTTTTCCATTTAATAAGGCAAATTTCCTTGGGTAAATGCCCATGTTCTCCAACAACATGGGCAGATACTTATTCTTTTATACCACACTTACTTGCATTGGCTTTTGTATGAAAAACACTCTTAATGCGAGTAGGAATGACTCTTTGGTAAACATCTGTTACATGATCTTCAGATTACATTATATGGTATTACACTGGGAATACTCTTCCTGGTATCAAGCATTTTTCAACCACAGTTCTTCACTATCAGTCTATGGCTGTCTTTCTAAACTACAATGTTTGTTGCATGGTAAACAGGGAAATATATTTAAGTGCTCATTGTTGGCAGATGCTGCTGATATGGTGGCTTTTTCTGACATTGTATATTCTCATTTTTGTGGGAGGTTTGTTTTGTGTTTGGTTTTTTGTTAATTTCTTCTTGTTTTGGTTTTGTTTTGTTTGTAATTAACATCTCACGAAATTCTCAGCTTTTCTTCTTTTGTATTCTGTGGAAAAAGAAATGTACCTAAGTGCCAGACATCGGTTACTATGGTGGTGTTCTTCACATTGGTCATTGTGTCTAGGAATTGTTTCTTGTATTCCCTGCCCTGCCTCCCCCGCCCCCAGCCCTTTCTCCAGAATTGCTTCATACAGAAGTCCAACTCTTAAGCTTCTAAGAAAGCATTTAAATTTGAGTAATATAATTTTCCACTTACTTCCTCACTTGCTATCTTGTTTTGTAATAGGCTGAAATAAGAGCAACAGCATGAGAATTACCTGGGTCCAAATGTTCTGTTTCAACCAGCAGCATATTCCCTTCCTCCCTCCTCCATACAAAACAATGAACAATAACTACAGAGCAAGAGCTAGTCCTTAGGATACTTCCCATGCTCAGAATAGGGTTTTTGGGGAACACTAATGAATTAATCAGTCCTACAACAATCTCACATATTGGACAAAATACGTTTTCCACATTTTATACATGTAGAAGAAGGAGACAAAAGAGACATTGACTCATAAATCAATCTAGCTAAGCTATCCTCACAGATACTTCGATGAAAGGAAATATTTGTCTTCACTTCTACATTATGGAAGTATTTGTGGTTCTGTGCAGCCCCTGGCTTAAAATGTGACTTCAGGACTGCAGTAATTTATGATTGTCCGCAGTGAAGCCCTCTAAGGCTGAGATTATCTACAAGGTCTCAAAAACATCTATTGTGTTTCCTGCATATGGAATAGAAAATACCTGGGCTGGCACTAAGCTACTTGGGGATACATTCACATTTCTGAGCAGTAGCTCTATCTTGAAGTATTTCCCTTCGTTACAGAATCCAAAGCCCATGAAAAAATTAATTATTACACTGTACAATCCTCTTAAAACATTTGCTAAATGAAAACTTTTCTTTTCTATGCAGAATGAGCCCTTAACTACCTTTATTGGGGCTAAATCCCTTGCACTTAAACGTTCAACAGACCACAATGTAGTAAGAAATTGAATGGTAAGTGCCTTTTCCTCTCTAATGACAATTCAGACATTAGTTTGTCTTTAACCTCTTGATCTCTAGCCCACACTACTCAGTGATTTTGATACTAAATCGCAGACTGATTTCAGTGTTTAAAACATGTGGATTTACTTTGTATAAAGGAGATAGAAAATATTATTGGAGTGCTTTATTCACAAAAAGCAAAGCAAGATGCCTAATGTAAAGAGTTTCCACTTCGCTCTCTTGGTAGGGTAGGGTTATTCCCCACATCACTTAGATTAGCAGGAACGTGATAAGCCTGAGTTGGGTGGATATGATGAGAGAAGCCAAACTGGAAATGTTAGTAAGCACGAAGTGATCTGTATATAAAGTCAAAGCAGCTGGTTAGTATGGAATGAAGACAGTAGGGACTTGCAGGTTAAATTGCCCTTTTCCCCAGGTTCTGTCTGCTTTCAGTGAACAATGCAATAAACTTCAAATGTGTGGATTCTGCTCTGTGGTACATGCTTGTCCTTTTCCTATCCTTTGTAGGTTATTTGTTACTCGTATTAATTACTGATCATCTCTAGTTACCTGTTGTGTTCTCCCAGCACTATCTGACAAAAATCAAACCCAAACTGGCTTAGTGATTTCATATTAGGACTCGAACTCTCTTTTTATGCCTGGGGCAGTCAGCAAAGAACAAGATCTCTCTGGATTATCTAGATGACTCAGAATCACTTTCTCATTACAGACTAATTTACTATGCTGGAATCTCAGTGTACTGTTTTACTACCACTGCTTTATGTAGTAGTTGGCAGGAGCATTAACTCAGCTGTTGCCACTTGGAGTATTTGCCTCATTGATAAAGGCAGTAATTCAGTGTGAGGAGCAGAGCTCAGCTCTGAGATACTGCAGCCCAAGCATAGGGAGTAGGCTGGAAAGGATACAGGAGATGTCTGTTGAAGATCCTGCATGGAAGAGAGGGAAGGCAAACAGCTGGATACAGAACCTACAATTTTTATGGTACTCTTGAACTATCTGAGAAAAAAAAAAAATTCACAATATTTAGCATTAAATTTTTGGTTAGTTCAGGGGTAACTAGCATTTTTATAATGTTAGGAATTTTAACTGCCATTTAACATACAGTCTATTGTGCAAATAACGTTCTCACTTTTTAGAAAAAAAGGTTGTTGTGTAGCATGTATAGTTTTATTCAGATTAAAAAAAAATATCAAAGCCACTCTGTTCTGTACTTTCACTATCCAGAGTATTAATGTGAGACCCAAACTTGGATGTCTGTCATTTTGGAAAGAAAATATTGCATGAAAACAATATTGAGTCTTGCTTCAAACGACGAAGGACAACTTTAACATTGGTTTAGAGCCCACTTCATAAATAAAGAAAGTTGGCTTTTTAGAATGTTTTAGACCATCATACAGTAACATCAGACAGGGGTTTGCAATTGGCATAGGAAATGGCTTTTTCTTTAGCTTGGAAGCTATTGCAAACAGAGATGTAGTGACCTTTAGGTTACTATATATCTGGTTATTTGAGAAACACTACATGTGTTAAGAACATAGGTTAAAACAAAGCTAATTCTTCCAAACGACAACTTAGATCCATTTTATTTTGCATGAAAAATGTGGTGACGCTGCCTCAGCCTACATGGAAAAGAGTAACTGCAAACATGCTTTCAAGCTCCTGCTTGACTGTGGCTTTTTTTTTTTTTCCAGTGTGGGCAATGAGGAAAGGTTCCCCCCATCTCCTAGGTGTGGTGCTAACATACCTAGTAAGAAATTTAATTTCCATAATTCAGTGACAAAGTAGTTGCTTGGTCTAAGCTGATTTAGGTGTATGGGGAGTACAGACAAAGATTACTGTATCTTTCCCTCACTTGTTTGGATAAAGTATAGAAATTCTGTAATATAATCTGTTTTATTTTAAGATAATTCCAACCTGAATCTGTCTGAAAAAGGGAAGCTTTCAAAGGCTTTTTTTCTAGGTCTCTTTTGCAGTTTAGCTTCACTAAGTTCCCTTTCCTGAAAGCAAAGCTGTGGCAGGTGCTACAACAGGAAAGACGAGGATGAAGGGCCCCTGCACAGGATGGGATGCTCAAGGATGAGAGCAACCCTGAGGGCCCTTGCGTGAGGAAGAGGGTTTGTTTGGCCAGCTATGATACCTACTCCTCTAAAAAAAAGTAGGTGCTGAAGAGGAAATCTGGAATGTGACTCCTGATCATCTAATGTCTAGCAGCATGCCACAGTGACTGTACTGTATTTTCAGATACCTTTTTGAATTCTCACTGTGTGCAGTACTTGTTTAGCTGTTTTGGAAAGCTGCTAGGCATTATGGCAGCAGTGGAAGCCATTCATACAATTGTCTGTAGTAATTTCTACTAATTTGACCGCTGATTACCTCAAATGATGACTTGGATATGGGGTTTTTGTTGTTCTGTTTTTATGTATTCTAAGAGCAAAAAAAAGTAGCATAATGGCTATGAGCAAAAATAATTTTTTTTGGAGAGAGAAGTAATTCTCATTTTTAGTAACGGCATACTGATGGGTTCTGTAGGGTTACTAACACTAATGAATATCCTCAAACCTGAAAGTTTTTTACAAGCTTGGCCACTTAAAAGCAGTTGAAAATTTTAACAATGTCTTAAAATGCATGGTCATCAACAAGATAGAGGGTGTATCAGACATGATTTAGTGCTTCTGAAATGTCAAATAATGCTGATGCCTTACAACAATACTAGTGTTTTAATTTCTGTGGCATTTTAAAGAAGTTAACTTTGCAATTTTATTGCAGGATGTAATGTGCAATTGTTAAAACATCATCAAACTGATTGCTTTATTTGATTTAAAATGTCATATTCAGTACGGTGATTTTCACTCATTAACATTAAACTCAGGGAACCATATGTTAAAACAATCTTGTCTATTGAATGAGTACACTCAGTTAAATAATATGAGCAGAAAAAATGTGAGACTTTCTACTAAGCATTTTTATCTCCATTTAAAAAATCCTCTAAAATTCATTAGGACAAACCTAATCCTGCAAATGGTAAATCATTCTATTTATAGATTGCATGGCATTTTGGTATTAAAATGCATAAAATCTGCCAATAGTTTAGAAATGAGGCATCAGCAAAGAGGATTATTGGTCTACCTAAATAATAATACAACCATTAAGAGGATAACATTTTCCAATTGCAATTACATGCCTTAATTTTAAAGAAGCTATCATTTACAATAATTTGGCAGATTCAGTCCGTATTTCTTTCACAAATTTATTTCTTCATTATGCCTCAAAACAAATTTATGGTGCATTTATGTTTGTGAAGATAATTTGCTTAGTTTATTGTGAATGGAAATCAGTAATTACATACAATCTCATTTTCTACAGACATAAAGTTAATTCATGGTAGTAATTTTACACAGAATATTAGCCTGTGTTAGTTATGATGAAAATGTTACTGTAGCAAATGCTCTATTACAGTATAATTTCCTTGGACTTGGTGAAAAGGAAATACTGACTTAGTAAATAACACTTAAGTCATTGATTTTGTGATAATTTGGGGTGATTCTAAAGATTTATTAATGATTATGGGGAAAATCCTTATCTGGCTCTAGAATCAGAACCTCTTTTGTGAGTGGAGAATGGAAGCTTATTAAAGGAAAAGTAAACACTTGAAGAAGTCTAACAGCATATATGCCCAACCAGATGCTGCAAGTAAGTCTTTGATGCTGCCGATGAAAGCAATAGATCCCATTCTTCAAGGAATTTGAATGGAGCCCTTGCTTTAGCGATCTAAAAAGGGACAAAGCTAAATAAGAATTTTGGAGGCAGCAATTCTGTATTAACATTCAAGACAAATTTTTGTTACAGCCAGTGTTTTCAACCACATGATGTCTGAGGCTAAACCTTTTGTGGTGGGTATTGAAGGAACATATATTTAAAAAAAAAAAAAAAAAAAAAAAAAAAAAAAAAGGG
>NW_015090842.1:3489783-3535658 GCF_001431845.1 Calidris pugnax | reverse complement strand
AAAAAAATTTAAAAAAAAAAAAAAAAAAAAAAGAAAGAAAAAGGGATGTTGTAATTTGCTCATATCCTGCTGATGGATATTTTCCCAGAAGCGTGTGTAGTAGTTCAACATACACCTAAATGTTTTGTTCTGGACATTTGAGTTCACAGTGCATTCCTATAGTTCTTTGGTGGAGAGACTGTTTGAGAAATGTGAGAGAGAAAGATTACTCATTTTCTCCCCTACCTGTCCCACCGCAATAAAAATTGTTAAAGCACAAAAATTTATTGGGAAAGGGGGAAACAACAAAGAAATACTCTACATTTTATTTGATTGCGTTGTAGAGCTATATGCACTCATGGTCTGGCCTTTGAGTGTCCTGGTATCCAATGGTGAAATTTTGTTGTCCTGTGGAGTGATACAACCAAGCTGTCATCTACCCACTTTGTCTTGCCATACACTGAAGCAAGTATTTCATTAAGCTCTATGGAAATTATAATTTCCATGGTTTTGTGAAAGAGTTAAATGAGGATAATTTGTCATTTGGAACTAACTTCCTTGGGGATTAGTTAATACTAAGTAGCCGTAGTCTTCCAAATATGATGCTACAAGAAAGCTTGTGTACTCAGCTGAACAGAAGGAACACAAATCTGTCATTAGCCTTTGTATCACAGAATGTATAAAAATGTTATACACTGTAAAATATCTGCCATCTCATTAAAAGTAAATGAGGTTTGGCAAACTCTGGATGTTTAGAATAAGACTATTACCAAAGTGTTCATGCCATTAAGAATGAATTAGTTGTGGAATTATTAAAAGAATCTTTGATCTCAAGGGCTATTGTAAGTATTGCTTTATGTAATCCATAAACTGATACCAAATAGGATTTATGGAAATACTTAAACATTTAGACTGAACTTGCATTTAAAATGAAAGCATGTGGAGCTCTAGTGGCCTTTGGAAAAGTTGATTTTCAGGTATGATACAGTTGATGTCATACAATATTTCTGATCTAAAGTAATGCTATCAAAAATGGCAGATTCCAAGGTCAGTACTTTCCAAAGTGAGGAGTTTGAGGGGTTTTTTTGATCTGCACTAGTTTTCAGATATTCAATTTAAGACTTGCACCTGATTTCAGTATGCCATGCTCCCCTTGCAGAAGTTGGATGGGACCTAATGAAAGAAGCAGTCAGAATAGCGTCATTGGAGATGCGTGGCTGAAGGGACTGAATTTCATAAATATAAAATAAGCAGTACCCTACTCTCCATTGTCTTGGTTAATCATTAAGACTTTCTTTTTCCCATATCCTTTTCTTTACCAAAAATGGGGAGGGCAGAGGGGTATTCAGATAAAGTGTGTGTTTATAGCAGTGGAACAGCAGTTGAAATCTAGAGAGAATTCCAGACGTATACAATTCAGTACTGACATGAATTACTACCAGGCTGCAGCTGTACGGATCGCTGTGTGGGAATTCCATACATGTATGTCAAACATGTAAAAAGCCATTAATATTTCTGTAAGAGGATATGCGCAAAATATTGCTTCATATTTGGGCAGATGTTATAAGGAAAAAAGCTTCTATTAAGGCTTGGCAAAAAATATTGTTCCCTTTAAAGGAAGTTTAAAAAAAAAAAGTGTGTGTTTTTTTTAGTCAGTATGAAATAAATTCACTTTTGAAAGACCAAAGTTCTATTTTTAGCTTAAAACCTGATCTTTTTCACTTTGAGATAGTAGGGCTTGTTTTGTTTCGTCTTGATTTTTTGCGTATCATGTATAAGACAGTTTTATGGCAGAGATAGTCCTATAATAGGTTCATGCTGTTGCTATCTGACTGACTTATTGATTTTGTTTGGAATTTCTAAGTGCTCCTGAAATACAGAATATAACGATTGTTCTTAATAATTTGTATCTGTGTTCTCTTCCAGTAAGTTCTTAAAACCTTTAAATCATGTACGAATATGCATATCACCTAGCACAAAGAAGTTAAATTCTGCTTTAGCAGCAGAAATAAATAGTACCAGTAACCAGCTGCTTTATAACCTTGCATTTGGGCACAACATAAAACTGAATAAGAAATTATACCTTTGGAGATGTTGTTGGCTTATTTTATAAAATAATGAATTAGCAGCAGCAGCATGTTTTCATTGTGTTGTATTGTGTGTTGTCTTCTGTGTCTTCCCTTTGTGCTTAGAGTTTTAGAGTTTATGTAGGAGGCTTGAATGCTTAAGGGAAATACTTTTAAATGAATTGTGCCCCAGATCAATTGCTGTGGAGTGTTAAACCTGACAATTAAAATAGTGAATATCTATCTCGGTGGAATCAAATAGAAGTCAACAAACAAACAAAACCCACAGCCCCCTCAAAATCCAACAACCCTATGTTAGAAAATTTGTCTTAGAAGAGTTTGTGTGTGTAATTATAAGAAAGTATACTGAGATCTTTTTCAGATTCCTGAGGAGTTCTGTGTTTTCCCAGTAGGAATGAATTCCACAGTGTACAATATTCTGCTTCATTTCTAGGGGAAACGCTGAGGTGGCAGATGTCAATCTTTTTCTTAAATCTTCACAGTCAGTGGTCTTTTTTCATCCAGACTCACATATTTCTGCATATTCAGAGGTCTTAAGATGTAAGGTTGTCTTTTGAAAGGCATTTTCTGTATATAAGTATATATACATTTAGTAAAAAGAGAGTTAAAACGTTATGTAAATCAGAATTTTTCAAGGGGAAGATGAAAGCAATGGGAGACTGCAACATGTCGTTCCAGAATAACTTTTGTTTGACAAAATTCTTTTTATTATTAGTTCAAAATTAACTTGGAGTATTACTTTGAAGAAAGGCTACATGGACTTTGAAACAGTACAGCAGAGCATCAGAACAGTTACAGTAATGGTTTGTGTATATGTGGACTTGAACAGAGTGCTACTAAAGTAGATCTTTTAAATACAGTGATCATGTTTTTAACAATTACAGAATAGACTTCTTGTAACTCAAAAGTAGTTCAAGAGAAACAAAATGAGGCTTACTCCACCACTGTAGTGATCAAAAGATTTAACATTCTGAAGCATTAATTTCACCTTCTGAAAAAAGTGAGGAAAAACTCTGGAATGATTGAAATTAAATTTTTGGGCTATTAACAACTTTAGAAATGGAATCATGACATAAAACTCATTTCCTCATGCTTCTCATTTTCAAATAAAGTACTGTAATTTCTATTAAGGTAGGAGGGGTTTTAGGAAATGGTTTGGAATGAGGAAACTGCTGTTGGGCTGGGAATCTAAATGAATGCAGCTTCTAATATCCCTGTTTCTACTGTTGCTGTAAAACAGCCGTTACCTTCTGATGCCACCCGAGTTTCTCCAAACTAGAAGAAACTGGCAATACTCCACTGAGCCATTACTGGGTTGATTCCAAAGTTATTGAACTTGCTGGAGTTTTCTCATCTATTTCATTTCCGTGTTGTCTGTTGAGGTTAGTCTCATTTGTTAGCAAGCTGTGCTGTATTGCTGTAGTACCTGGTAACCTTAGTCATGGATCAATGTGCTGAGCAGTGAGCAATCAGAAACAAATGGATGGGCTGTGCCTAGAGAGTTTCAAATCCAAGTGCTTAAAATGCATAACTTAGCTGGTATTAAGTGTGTCCTACAGAAAATACTACATGGTAAAGCTGGACAGATTAATGACAGAGAAATTCCTGTTGCACATTACTAAGTACGCAGAAGCCACATCTGTCTTCAGGAGTCCCATGAATCGCACAAATGGTTGCAGCCTGAGAAAAAGTATGAGGAAAGCACTGCTTTCTGCTTGCCCTCTTCTTACCCTCTTTTGAGAAGCTTCAGCCTTACTGCATCTTTCGTTTGACCCGATACAGTTGTGTTCTTCTGTTGCTCTCCTTGAAAGATATTCTGTAATGAAGTCATTCACAAAGGCAATGTTTTTTGATGTAGTGAATCAGAGAACGGCAGAAAAAGACAAAATCATTCCTGTTAGTTCAAAGAGTAGTTATGTGTCAAAAGAACAGCTCCAGCTCCAGGTACACAGAAGTCTTGCTGCCTCACAGCCACTTCAGCTTTCATTAGTTTATTGATTGCTTCCAACTGTTGCAGAAACAGTTTTGGACTGGAGGCTCAGGATCTGTGAAATGGCTGTTTGATTACTAACAATTTAGGAATTCTGGTGGCTAGCAGGATGAGCAACCCCAACACTGAGTAGTTTTGCTATATTATTCAGGGAGGAAGGGGTTCTAAGATGAATATGTATCGACTTTGGCCACAAACACATTTAAAAAAGGAGCCAGTGTATCGAAACAGTGCAACTCTGTTGTTACTGGAGCCGCTTATCTGCTCTGAGATATAATTATTTAAAGCAAAGTAGAAAACTGGCAGCAGGGAAGAACCTGACTCGCACATACTTCATTAAGACCTAGAATATTTTTATAGGAGGTTGTGAACCAGAAGGTGGATGTACACTTGGATCTTCTGCACCTAACAGTTAAGCTACTGTACCACTGCTTTTATTAGGCTTTATTAGCCTAATAAATTATTATGTGTGTCTATGGCATAATGCACTGTTGTGTAGATTCCCATGCTACCTGTAAATAAGCTGAGGCACCAGAGCCAGTGTATCTGCACTAGGAAAGGGCTTTGCCCAGGCAAAATTGCTGCAAGCAAAAGAACAATCTCAGGTGTTTCTTCAAAGCAAGGCATCCTACTGTATCAACAAACTCTAGGGGACTTAATCACTATCAGTATTAGAAAGGGAATTTGCAAATGATAGAGGAATATAAATGTTGAAGTTTGGAACTTTGGCACCCAAATGCTGTCTTCTCAATCTGGTCTGTTACCGAGAATGTGAGCCTATCTGAGTGGCAGCTTCTGAACAGCTGTTACAAATCTGTTATTGGTTTTCCTTCTCTTAGGATGCCTGCAGACTTTTGCTGAACACAGACAGGTTTCCTGCAGGCCACAGGCAGATTTTAAAATTAGGATTTTTTTTTTTTTTCTGTTGCTTGGATTTTTTTTTTCCTATTTAAGGCTATTCCATAGGCTAAAACTTTGCTAAAAGTAGTAAACTCTCTGACTTTCAAATTTCAGGCTAGGCATTAGCAAGAGTAAATTGTTACATCTCCTATTAGAAGTGGGTAAAAGATATTGTCTCTGTACCATGATTCACCTTAGGAGTTTGTGAAATACCTGGAACAGTAATCCCAGTCTGATCTGGGAGGGTTTCTAAATTTTACTCTTTTCCTACCCCTGTTGTTACAGTTTACTTAGGTTAGTTAAGCGTTGGTCACGGATCTCTTCCAGTCCACACACTTCCCATTCCTTTACATGTATGTGTGCAAGAATTCATATTGTAGGTTAGGGATATTCCCTTCCCACATCATGTAAATGATGTGTAATATCTTTGTGGCAGCCTGAGAATTACAGGCAGCCTTGTCATAAATACTTTAAACTTTGCTACACCAGTTAGGTGTTTCAGTGAGACTAAAGTGAGTCTCTAATGGCTGATACAATCCTTATTATGTGATTCTGATTTCTCCATAGAATATAAACATGTTTCCTAATTAGGACTAAGACTGTGAATAGGCCATTATCCTTCAGATTTCCAAGAGTCTATTCTGGTGGAGAATAATAAAGGGGCACTGGGAAACAGGCATCAACAAATGAATATAGAACAGTATATTAAATAGCCCACAGCAAAGTACTAAATAAATATGAGCAGATAAATCGTGGGTTATGCTGAAAGCTGTAGCATTTGGTGTTGATGGCAATGCATGAACAAGACAGTTTGGGAGCTGCTGGACTGGCAAGTGATGGAAGGCCCAAGCTTGACTCAGCCTGTCATACAGTCAGCATTCTCGCAGACCGATGCTGTGATCCCAGGCAAATCCTCTCTGATCCTCCTTATTTGGGTTGTAAATTCTTGAAAGTGGGGATTGTCTCCCAGGATGTACTTACACGTTGTACAAGCTTAGTCTCTTTTGGATAAATCCTGTCTGCAATGCATGTCATCATTTAATAGTGGTCTTGGCTGCATGTGACCTCTGCCCTATAGAAGCTGTCTGTCCATTGTACCCCCAGGGCTGAATTAACACGTACACTTATGTTTTATAATGTATTTTTCTTTTCGAGTCTATATGCCACTTACATAACAGAACTGTGTTCTTGTTAGAATGGGCCCTCATGCTATTACTTGTGTATGGGAGTGTCCTTGTTTGTTGTTCTCAGCTGAGATTTACATTAGGGGAGATAGAGATGAGATCTCAGGAAGAAATTCTTATCTGTGAGGGTGGTGAGACACTGGAACAGGTTGCCCAGAGAAGCTGTGGCTGCCCCGTCCCTGGAGGGGTTCAAGGCCAGGCTGGATGGGGCTTTGAGCAACCTGGTCTGGTGGGAGGTGTCCCTGCCCAGGGCAGGGGGGTTGGAAGTAGGTGGTCTTTAAGGTCGTTTCCAACCCAAACGGTTCTATGAGATGGAGGATGAATTCTTCACAGTGACAATCTGTGCACCAGGCTGGGGCTCTTTATTTAGTGTGGAGCACCAAAGGTGTCCAGAATATCTGAAGAGACACATTCTGACTGTATCAGGATTAAAATTCTGAAGCTCTATCTATGTTTTTCTTTTTAGGTTTCTAAATACTTAAAAATCGAGGGAAAAATAAAGAAAATGGAGGCAAAAGTATTTAGCCCATTACAACTTGCCCTTTGCTCTGTCTGGATATATAGAAACAGTAGAAAGATACTAGGTATTTCAATTTGTATGGTGTAAAGTGTGAGTACTCATCTGATCTTTATTTGTGCTGTTGGAAACTTTTTGAAGACTATCCCTCGCTGCTTCACATATACAGAGACAGATCTTCTTTGTCTGGGAGCCTCAGTCTTGGCACGGAGTTTATAAGCCTTCTGCCTGAGGATTGGGAGCCTTCGGTCTCCAGCACGCTGCACTAATGTTGCTATTTACTGTAATACACAGGGAGCCAAAAGACTCCTGTCTCATAATGGTGAAATGTACTGTCTCTGTAACACAGAGTATTGATACAAAATACACAATAAATATCTTCATCCTCTTCCCTTCATTTTGAAGAAATCTCTGCCAAAGAATAAGGCAAGGTTTTTAATGTTTTCCCCTCTCGTTTTGGAATCACATCATCAATGCCAAGATCTTTCTGCAGTATCAGAGATTCGTTTGTTTTAGTGGGAATGGAGTAAGTACAAGTGTTCAGAGGAATTCACACTCACATTTCATCACTGAAGCTCTTGCACCTCTCAGGTCTTTTAAACAGAGTTTGGCCCACTTACATACTGGCAACAAAAATCTTTATAAAGCTCTGAAGAGTTTTCTTTAACGTCTTTATTTTAGCCATCTTTATTATTTCTTTTAGCAGAACAGTGTTTTTATAAGGGAATATCCTGCTTGACAATCTTTCAGAAGTTGTAACTATTCTTTTGGAAAAAGCAGAATAACAACATAGGGTTGAGAGTTTGGCATGAAAATTTGATGCCACATACTTCAAGGCAAATCAAGATAAACAAAGACAAATGATTCAGGCAAAAGCTACCCTTTCTGTCTCTTGCATTAGTAAAAAAACACAGGCTCAGCTCATACTCTGAGACCAGACAAACTTGTATTGTCATTGCTGTTAATACTGGTGGCACTTTGTTATTCCCTGGTCTGCAGTAAAAGCTAAGTGAGATTGCATCTAAGCTGGTATTACTAAGTGGAAGGAAAACCAGGCTAGACTGGAAAAAGAAGAAAGAGTCAAGGAAAAGGACATAAAGGAGAGTCTGACAGGAGATAATATCTCACATTTCGTATTTGAGGCATAACCAAATCTGGCAACATCCAATGAATTCAAAATATATTGAGCATTAGAAAGAAGACTACAGTGTCAGGGCTTCATGCTACAATGCTTGCCAAAGTTCACTTTTTGTATTTCTTTCTGTTGTATATTGTGCGTTTCAGATAAATGATGCTTCCCAAAAGCTGCAAATTTTTCCACAGTTGGCCAACCAGAATTTATTTTGGTGCTTTTATTATGAGCCTCTCTTCCAATTTAGAAAATCTTTCAGACCCTTTGCATTGCAGCCTCTGATTTTACAAAGTGTCTTTCATTTAGCCTGCTTTTCCAAACATAGACCTAAATTTGGCTCAGTCTGAATGTGTTTGATTTGTGTTAACTCTCATAACAATTTGTGTGATAGTGCAAATTAGATAATAGGACTATTCTGAAGTGTAGGCATCTACTCAACAGCTTTGAATGCTGGGCTGCATTCAAAGTTCACCTGAGTTCAGCGAGGTTGTGTACGACTTACGGTACTTCCTGATGATTTCCAAAACAGAGAACGTGATGCAACTGGTAGGTATCAAACTGGATTATGTATGAAACTTCCTACATGAGTAGAATAATTCTCTGAGTGGAGACATATTGACAGTACAGAGAATAGACTTGAAATTCCTAGTGAAATTACTGAAGTGAAATTGTTTATGAGCTTTGTGGAAGTTCTGATTTGTTTGGTCTGAGATTTATTTGCCAAGTGAAATATTGAATAGCTGCACACGCTCAGAGTGCAAGGGATTATTGTGTGTGTGAAGCAGATTCCTGAAAAAAAAAAAAAAAAAATTTCTTTAACTTCTTTCACTTGGGAATAATGTAAATTCCTAAACTATTTTCCTTTGTTCCAAGAAACTTCTAACAAAACCTTAAATTTCGAACTGACATTACAAGAGGAAATGAGAAATTGGGGGGGAGATTGACTTCCTAATGCATGAATTAAAAATTCAAGATATTAATTTTGTTTAGATTCCTTCACCAGCATAAGAAGTAGATGTACATAAAATATTTTTTCCCCAACTGCAAGCAGAAATCTAGCTTATATGATGGTACTTTATTTACTGACAACCTTTACAGGTATGTGAATGAAAAGCCATGGTCTGTTTTTCTCTAGGGGAGAAATTTCAGTGCCATCTTATCCCCTAATTGAGGTGAATTTTGCTGGTCTCAGCTCACTTCCTAGTAACTCTATTCCATATTAGATATTACTATAAAAAAAAGGGGGGACAAATTGACAGCATCTGATAGTGAGAGTCCTTGCAATTGAATTAGCTCGTCAGTCAGGATTGAGGTCATTGCTGGGACAATGTAGCAAAATCATTTTATTCAGTGGCCTTTCACAGTGGCTGTATCTGAGAGCCAAAAAGTCTCTGTCCTTCTTATTCAGCGATGTCAGAGAATGTCAGAGCAGAGATGCACAATACACTGGAGTGAAGAAAAGTTTTCCGTAATGAGCATTAACTGTACTAAAGTTTGTTTTCGGAATGGTAGAGGTTTGACCTAATCTGGAAGAAGATGGGTTTTGAGTTTTGCAATTTTATAATTGGAAATGAGACACTGATGACATCGGAATTCCTCTGATTTATTCTTCACTTGCATAAATTATCCTGGGGCTTTAGTTCTGTCACTGTCTTCTGTATTCTGATTAGAACCAGAATTAAATAAGAAGGTACTCTTAGGGTAACATACTGTACTAGACAAGGCGGATACCTTCCCTGGTTTAAGAATTAGAAGTTGAAATGGACAAATGTGCTTAAATGTGTTAACCAGCCCTCTCTCATTGTCACTCGGATGCTGTAGTGAAACTACTCTTGTGTGATTACCTGCTCGGTTAATATCAGACAAGTATTTCTGATACAAACCTAAAAATTCTTACTGGTCTCAAAACTTGCAAAATCCTGGTCTCCACTGATACCCAAATTCCCTTCTGTTCATTTATACCTTATATCAAGGCCACAGTGCAGCCTTGAATTTAGTTCCAAGCCTTGTTCTTTTAATCTCCTCGCCAAGTGCATTGAGAAAAAAGCAATAGCCAGTGTTTAATTATCTTCTGCACCAGTACTTCTGCCCTTGGCGGTAGAGGATTATTTGCCTCATGTCAGCAATCCAGTGGATTCTCTGTGCTCTCTCTGACCCATTTGCTGAGAATCTGAAGTGAGGATGCAAGCAGAGGCCCAGGAAGGTACTCTGCAAAAGAAAGGTGTCAGCATGGCTGGCACTAGCACGTTTTGTTTGTGTGTTGTGCTTTGGAAGCCTGCACAATTACAACAACTAGGGGGAGAAACGTGGTACCATCCATTCAGTTTGACTGAAACTCTCTGACCTGAAGGGCTTTTCTGCTGTGTCTGACCTTTGTTAAACTGGTTTCAGCTAATTTCTTACTGATATTGTCAGGTGAAGTGTTCTTGCTGCACTTTGTATTTTTAGTATTTAAAAGTAAGTACTTTTGCACTGAGAAACAGGAGTCCCCTAGTTATTACTGTGCTAGTGGTGATATTAATTTAGTTCAAGACAAAATGTGTGCTATTAATTTCTTCAGTGTTAGCCTTCTTCCAGTTTAGCTACTGGTGGAAGGCGTTTTTCTCTCAACTCCTGTATGATACGAAAAGGCAAAAGCGAGCTAGCTATTTGTGGGAGTGGGACAAATTCCAGATAATTTAAATCATCTTAATGAAAGAGGAAAGGGAGCCGAGAATCTCATTTTGGCTTTAAAGTTAAAGCTATAAGGCAGAGGTTGAAATGCTAAGAACAAGTTTCAGATGAGAAGAATAGTTATGAACTTGATGAATTAATTAGGGTCAAAAATTAAAATATGACTGGGATGCTGTACCTCTGAGTCATTTGAATATACTTCGAATGGCAGTGAATAAAAATGTTCAGGCTTACCCAAGCTAAAAATGCCATAATTTTTGGCTGACATAGGGAATATAGCTTAAAATGTGTATGTCATTTAAATGCCAGAAATGTCTGATAATTCACAGGAAAATTAATGCACTTACAATGACAGATCCGTTTTATCAGTATGATGATGAGAATTGAACCCAAGCCCAGGCATCAAAGCACTTCAGCAGGCTCACAGCTTCATTTGTACTTGTTGTTCCAGTTTTCCTAATCATAGTCGCCTGGGGACTCCGGTATAGGACACATCATTGTCACTTTTACAGTAAATCCAGACATTGTTTAGCAGCTTCTCTATAGGTAAGAGTTACACTGTGTTGTTCTGGTTTTTTTCCTCCCTTGTCAGATACATGTGACAGGTTAGCACCGATTTTTGACTACATGCTCCATTTTCACTGCATGCCGAGGCAATTTGCTATCAGTGCACTTTGTTATTTCCTCTGCTTTGTCTTTCTGACCTGCAAGGTGCTTCTCGGCAGTAACTGTTCTTTGAATACAAACATTCTGAAAGCTCTCCAGGCTGCATGCTGTCACTGTGAGTTTGTAGAAGAGTTTTAATCTCTAAGAACTAGATTTTTGTTTAAGTACCTGTTTTTTGGCTGCAGGCCAAGTTATTGTTTAACAGGCAAGTTCCACTGAGTAGGTAATAGCGTTGTTTAGCCTCCAAATGGTTAGGGCTGGATGAGCTGGAGAAACATTGGGCATTTCTGGCCTGATTGTTCTTCCTGCAGCCTTAGGGACTCAGAAATGTGCACACACCTAGAGGACACCCCAGTGTTTGCCTCATCTGTTGGCCTCCCAACTTTTAAAAATCGACACAAGAGCCTCACTTGAAAGTACATGGCATTTTCAGTTGCTGAAGGTTTTTTGTTGCTTTTTGGTTTTTACGGAAGCATTATTTAGAAGCATTAATGTACTGTTAAAGGAACAAGACAGAAAGCAAACATAACAATTACTCTGTTCCTACAGGAACTCGGGGAATACTACCAAAAAGAATATAAAGCCCTGCTAATGTTGCTAATAATACATTTGAAAATGTTTTCCTTCAGTCTATCATGTCATCTTCTATTGAGCATAAAGCTGAGTTAATAGGTGTCTTCACTTAAGACATATGTATGGTCTTTTTACACCTTCTGGTTGTTTCTTCCATCATTTTGTCCATGATATACCAATCTGTTTTCAGGCCTCTGCTTGCAAATTTTTTGCTTTGTGGTGGTTTCTTTTTTTTCTAGCTCCTCTGTCAAAATATCTTGAGTGGTCAGGACTGGCTCCTTTAAGACTGTCCAGGGGACTCAGTGATGTGGTGGGGATAGATTTATATGGGGACATTCCAAGCGGCCTGTTGGCTTTACAGATGGAGACTCCTATAAAAATAAAAAATAGTTAACAGAGATTCTCTACATCTAGAAATTGAAGTCAGCTGATTTAATCCCCTATGTAATACGTACATCCTTGTGGCATATTTAAATGCAATTAATAAGTAGCTAGTACCTTAGAATGGTGGTATTCCTAATAAGAACTGGCTCATCTAAGGAATTCTAGAGTCTTCTCATTGTAGTTCTATATTAAATTCTCATTTATTGAGTATGTAATTTATTAAGTAACAAGCTGTGTATATTCAGTCGGTAGCAGAACTGGAATCTAAACCTACACATCCTGATTTCATAACCCCTATTCTAGCCAGTATATCTCATTGCTTTCTTCTGGTTTTAGTAGTCAGTAATTCTTTGCTCTAAAATATGTATGTATTTCAATAAATACATGTATATTACAAAAGGAATGTATAGGCATCTACAGACACACACGGTGAAATACAGACTAAGCAATGCAAATCTGCAGTCTAATAAAGTAAAGCCATTTAACACTATTCTGATTTGCTAAGCAGTGCCTAAGCTGAACAATATTATCAGATTCAGCAGCTGCTCTTTTGTTCAGCCACAGGCTGAAATACAGGAGGTAAACAAAAATGGAGCTAAAAAACCACAGCAACAAAGGCTTGAAAAGCTTGATGAGGGCTTTATTTTGCCTCTAAACCTACACCTACTCCACATGTCAAGCCTTTATTGCTTCAGTGTCTATTAAGGCAATAGCCATATGATTTTTTGGGGGAGTCGGTATGTGTCTCCTTTTTAACCAGAAGATGAGTCATTTGCTCAGTGAATATTTTCAGAAGCTTTTGCTTACTGTGTTTCTGTTCATCAGATACACCGACTTTAAGGGTGGAAAGGATCAATCACATAGTCCTGGACCACATAAGATTAGCTCTCAGGACCTGGGCTGTGTTGCTGTGTAGGTGCCCAGAGATCACCCTGCCCCTCCAGCACAGGGAGAAAAGGATGCAGAGCAAATGCTTCAGTACTGCTTGTTGCACTCAACCCGACCCGAGCTGAGTATTGCATTGCATCACACTCTGTTCTGTAAAACAGATAGAGACTTATCTCTTTTGGTATATTTATTCTACTGTTTTCCTCTTGATTTCAGCTTTTGTTGTACAGTTGAATAATCAGTATTACTCATACTTTGTGATAGCTGACAGTTACCTGTCCTGTTGAAAGACAAGGCATAGCATTCTCAACTTCATTTGAAGTAAAAGATCTTATTAAACCATTACCAAATGAAGAAAGCTCTCTGGAAAAAAAGGGGATGGTAGCGAGACTTTATATTATATCCATAGTATAAATGTTTACTTTCTTTGTGTATAAAAAGTATATTCTGTCCAGAACTTAAATATTATGAAGATAACTATGTTCAGATACAAACAACTGATTTTTTTTTTTTTCAATAAATGATGTTATTTAAATAAAGTCTCAGTAATAATGAAAGAATTTCCCATTTAAAACATTTTTGGGGATCCATTAACTGAACCAATTCAATAATTTGCTGGAGGGCTTATGTTTGTAATGTAAGGCTTATGGCCAGATAAATTTATTATTGACTTTGTTTTTATTAAAAACAACAGAGAAGGTATCAGTAGCTCGCTTGCTGCTAACCAGTTATTTGAGGAAGGCATCCAATCCTTATATCAAAAAGGGCATGAATTCAGAATACGAATTGATTGATTCTTAAATGAAATGCTTTTAATATTTTATGTGAGGGATTTTTTTGTGGCAATGTGGTGCATATCGCAGTAACTGTCTCCTGGGCAGAAAGCAAACTTGTTTGCTAAAACTTGGGGTTCTTGAATTTGCACTATTTCTACTATGGCTCTGATTTGTAGTGGACATTTATTTCATCTGCAGCCAACATCACCATAGCAGAAAGGCATAGTGCACTAGAGGAACATTGTTTGTATTGGGTTTTGCTTCTGGTTTCCAGGAATAGCTACCTGTGCAGCTGTTGAAGGTCTCTTGTGAATGTCCCTTGTAAACATCTGAAAGTAACCCATGTGTTAATTTAGAATGATAAAGCTGAAAATTGCAATAAACAACAAGCAAGTGATCTCATTATAATAACCTGAAAGCTAGGTAGGAAACACTAAATTGGACAGTGTGTATTACAGGAATTAAGTTGCTGTTGCAACTGAAATTCTTTTAGTCCACACTAGCTACTAGCTCCTCTTTAACTTTTGACTTGTTTCCAGTATTGAATGTAAACTTGTATTACAAGTATATATTGCCAATCTTTCTCACACTTCTGCAGTTCTGGTGACGGCAAGGTGATGCACAGGAATTTCATAGTCTTAACAGGAACATAAGCATGTGAAAAAAGACCTTGAATAGGAAAAAATCTATTTGCACAGAGTACATAATGCAGTGACAGCAAATATGATTGCAGTAGACTTTTTTACAGTCTGCTACAGACCTATCAGAGTCTCATGGCTGTTTTCATTATGGTTTAAGAAGCTAAAATTTCCTCAAACACCCCCTGTCCTGTCCCCCACCCAATTTTTAAAACTTCTCCAGAGAGTGGGAGTATATCATTATAGAAACTAATTGCTATGGATTAAAGGAACAAGGTTGCAGCCTCCACATATTATATCAGCACTCAGAACAGACACCAAAGTTTTTTATGAGAAGGAAATTACACTTGAAGCACTCTCAATATTCATAATCTCTTAGGCTCTCTCAAAACCTGGGTGCGGTGTTATTTTAATGGTGCACAGTGATTGGTTGTGTGGAGGAGGCAAAGCTGGATTGTCACAGATCCAGAAGTGATAAAGATGATTTTGAAATGGAGCTTAAGGCTTTGTGGGGGGAAATGATGGATTTCTTTAATAGAAGAAATATTTAACGCGGTAATGCTCATTCATTTTCATTTTTATTTGCTTGGTCTGTTCTGGCCAGGTACATCAGAGGTCAAATGCTCTGAGACATAGTTTCGAAAGGACTTTTTTTCATTATTAAGTTACCTCAGAACAGAAAGTCCCTCTGTAAGTATGAACACAATTTATGAATTCCTGGATCTTTGTAGTCAGCTTCAAACCTCCAATAACCTATTATCTTAAACTGCTTGCAAAATGGGAATGATTAGCCTCAAACCTAGTGAAGGAATGGGAACAGATGTGAATTTTACAAATGGTTTCTGTAAATAGTGGTCTAAAGCACAGAGTTGGACCTGTGCACATAAATATATTATTCCTTTTTGGTTTATTTTTATCTTTTAAAGAAAACATAGCTGTACAAAGGACATTTAGACATTTCTGACCACTTACAGTCTGTCTGAAAATTGTCAGCGCATTTAGAAGGAGGTATGTTGGCTGTTAATTAAGAGAGATAAATCTGCTAAATACTGGTTTTGAGATTAAGTACTAAAATTCACTAGGTTTAGGGAAAAAATAGGCAAATGTTTGAGTGAGGCCACAGAACAGTCACAGATCAGTTACTAGGACTTTTTTTTACTTCCACCATTGCATCTGGCAAAGTGACATGATGTGATTAATAAAAATCTAGAATAAAGATAGACAATCCCACAGTATGAAAAGAGAACTTTCTCTAAAGGCATACACATGCAAAGACAGAGGAAAACGGAACTTCAGCTTTATCAGCCATATCAATATTTTACTGCAGTTACAAATTCACACAGATGCCAAGATATTTTATGTTGCCAAATGGTGCTTTTATTTTGCAGCACATGTTGTGCATTCTTTTTTAGAAGTGAACACATCTGCTGTGGCTTCTTCCAATATCCATTTCTCCTTCCCTGCAATTTGGGCTATGAAGATTACAAAGCCATAAATCAGAACCACAGCAAACACAAGGGATCTGATTTACAAATGCAGTTAATCTTTGCCTTCGCAAATGCTACCAGCAGTGCAAGGAAGCTGGGGAGCCCTTGGCTTTGTGGTGTGGCATTTCCTAACCTTTGCAGGAGGGGCTTCCACAGAGAGAAATGGGAAGAATCTAAGCCTATTTCCCAAATGATTTTGGTGGTTAGGTGAGGACAAAGTCTAAGAGCAGTTCTGCTTGTGAGGTGATCTGCTGGGTGTGGGTTTTGTTGGTATCCAGCTGGTCACTATTAGAATATAAACAGAACAACTTTATGTAGAACTCTCTATATTGCAAAATACCCAAGCATTGCTTGACTCAAAATACCTTCTGTCATTTTTTCCCTGTATCTTTGGCCAAAGTTGATTTCATATTGTTGAATCTTTGCTGCAGTAGCACTTCGAAGGACGCAGAGAGAAGATCCCTCTTGAAGGGGAGTGAGGATGCCAGTGAAATGGTATGAGAAATAGGCTGTGAGATTTATTTTTTCTCTGAGTTAACATGTAAGAAGAATTTGGGTAGTTGGTAACCTCAGAATGTTTTTGGAGGACCTAAATTTAATTACAAGACAACTAATTCAGAATTAAATACTACAGTGACGCATAAAAGATTATTTAATATGTTTAATATCATTTATATAATGGTATCTCTGTCTTAATGGTAGGCCTGCCTCTTTGAGATTCTCATCCTTACGTATTTCCCCAGTCCATAAAATAAAGATATCCCCTGTCTCTCTCTGGTAGAGAGAGAGACTGGCTTGAATTTTAACATTTAGATTTGGTTCCTCAAGTCCCATTCTGCTTCCTTCTACCATATGCCTGTCTGCATATTCTCCTGGCTTCCAGGAGAGGGGAAGCTGTGGCTTTCAGGACTTTGAGTAAATAGGAAGGGCAAATGATTTTTTACCTTTTTTTTTTGTCATTCCGTCTCCCCTTTCATCCATATTTGTATTCTTAAAAAAAAATATTTTTTTCTTCCATGGTGTAGAAAGCTGTTTAAGCCACGCTGCTTCCTTCTGCTCTGTTTACTGTCCTGTGAAGTTTCAAAAATAGGGGTGTGGTACTGGCCTAGCTAGTCCAAATGAGGAGGTAAAGCAGCTAATGAAAGTAAAATATTAACATAAAGTCTTTGCATTTTCAGAAAAGAATAATTTCTATATAAAGGGCTAGAGCAGCTACTCACTGCTAAATAGTAAGGACCAGTAGCCACTGGCTATTTTTATTTTAGCTGGCTGTTTACATTTGGCTCTTTACTGGGGAAATGCATTAGGAACCAGAGGTTTTTTCCCCATAACGCCTCAAGTTAGAATTAAAGTTGCAGCAGTATGAGCAGGAGTTAATTCATTCTGCTATTAAGCCTTCAGTTACACTGAGGCTTTATCATTCACTGCTAATAAATGGTATTTATAGTTGGCATATACCTCCTGTAGCAACAATAACAAATGTGTTGCCTGAGATAACCTACTTTATATAGCTGTTAAAAGGCACTTTTCATTCAAGTTTCACAATTTTAAAAAATTCATTATAAACCTCTTGAATCCTCCAGGGACTGAAACAATGCATGAAGCTGGATGTTTAAAGTGCAGACCAGATTTTGAAAAGGGCTCAGAAGAGCCAACAATAGAGATCTGATACTTAAGTATGCTAAGCACACAGCAGCTCCTAATGCGATACTTAGATCTAGATTCTCAAAAGAGTTCAGAAGAACCCTGTGTGCTGAGAGCTTTTGAAACACTGGCCATGTCACAACAAGCGCTGCTGGGGACTTTACACTCCTCAAAATCTGCTAAGTCTGGCTTTGATTTCTCTGGGTCTTAAGCACTTTTGAATGTCTGGACCTAAACAAAGATCGATGCTTTATGTGGGATTATTTCTTTTTATCTAAGAATATCATTATTCTATCCTTTCCTATAATTAAATAAAAAAAAAAATACATGGCATGATGTAAAATGCCTGTACGCTTATGAGACCTTCTGACTGCTGTGTATCCTCACTTTTCTCGGGAGCCAGCCAGAACAGGGTTGTCAAATTTTGCCACCTAAGCACAGCTGGGAATCCTGTTTGAGCAAATAAAACATGGGAACTCCTGCCTGCCTTCTGGAATTTTCAGTCTCTGCTGCACTTGGTGCAGCTGAGGGTAAAAATAAGGGTGTGCTGTGGCTTGGCCAGGAGATTGGGGAGATATCCATTCCAAAGGTGTCTGAGACACCTGAGTAGTTCTCACACCTTTCCATGCGGCCGGGTCTGGAGTCAGCTCTTCATGTGGGCATTATCCAGCTGAGAAGATACAGACTTTTTGGGCCAGTCAGAGAAGTGAACAAGTGGGAGTGAAACATCTGAAAACACACAAAAAGTGCAGAAAACTCACCAAAAAGTTAAATCCTTGACTGTTCTCTGTGGAACCAAAACTTGATTGGTTAGCAACCGTTTTTACAGCTCTAGGCCAGAAGAGCAGCAAGTGTAGGTAGCTGGGCCTTGCACGTTGTGTGGTGGTGTTAGAATCGTACTGTATGTGTCAGATAAAAAGCAAAGACAGAAGTGTGGTGAAGAGAACGCCTGAGTCCTCCTCTTTGCTCTCCCTGATAGTGAGGATTTCATTTGGATGGTTGAGCTTACCACTTCCTACATTTGCTGTGAATCAGTATTGAAGTGTCATGTTGTACGAGCTGTATTGATGGAAACTTAAATTAGCATTAGGGAGCAGCCACAGACTTTGCAAGATAATCTGGCTTTATTTGTGCCTTCCTTTCCTGGCTTCTCTGTGTATATATCTTATTACTAGGGAAAATTACTTTTCTTTGTGCTGCCCTTTAGAATTGTGAGCAAATTACACCAGTCCATTGAATGAACAGTAGCACAGAGATTAAACATGGGGGGTGTCAAACTGCTATGTTACTGTGCTAAACAGCCAGAAAAAGCTTTGAAAGGGATGGCAGGGAAGAAGATACTGAATTAATCTTAGTATTGTATGTGACAGTACAAGGACTTTAACTTGGGGGAATGCATTCAGTTAGACCAGGGAAAGAAAAGTTTTGTACCCTTTGGAAGTCGTGCTGGAGAGTCACTTAGTGGTGTGTAGCAGGAGACACCTCTTAACGGTGGTACTGATTCCAAATCCAAAGAAACAGAACAAGTATCCTGGAAGGAGTGATGAAACGCGTACGTGGGAGTCTGGATAACTAAGCTCTAAAAATCCTATTTGATTAAATGCAACTTATAGTGGTGCCAAGGATTTAGTCCATGTTTGCAGCTGCGGGATTGTGTTTTGCTTGTTATCCTTTTGTTTTTAAAATCCCTTAAATATCTAGGGCCAGGTTAGCCTGTGGTGTAAACTGGGAAATTTCATTTAAGTTGAGAGCTACCTTGAGGTGGTGTGAGATAAGCGTTTGATCTCAGAATCATTTTGAGCTGGAACAATAAGATGGCTAATGGTTTTTTTTTGGGGTTGGGGTTTTTTTTTTTCTCTCTGTCATCCACTGGCACTATTGGAAAATGAAATGTATTGTTTCTACATGCTTCTGGGCCTTTTGGGGTTTGGGAGTGAAGTGATAATAGTATGCATTTCCTTTATACAACAGTCCTTTTTTTACAGGGGCTGAGGCTGATGCTTCATGACTGCTGTGCTTGTAATTAGCAAAGCACCACAGACGTTTTATACCAGTGTCCTGTAAACAGATGCATTGTCATAAGTGGTATGCATTTGCAGCTGGCTCAACACAGTGACCGGTATTTGGCTTCAAACTCTGGATTTCAGGCCTTGATGTGTGAGACAAAGCATTAGGGAAGTTTGATTGACTTGCTAGTCATTACTGAGATCAAAGGGTTGGTTTGTTTGTTTGTTTGTTTGATTTTTGCATCAGACTTCTTTATTCTACCACCTGGGCTAGGTTATTTATTGAAAGAACTGCATGCAGAGATGTTAAATTCCAGGGAAAACTCAGTGATCCAACATCATTCTCTATTAGGTAACAGTTGAATGCACTGCCATTATAGGAACTTAAGCACAAGTTTATCTATTTTTCCTGGGGAAAAGATTTAGCTTTCTGGGTCATCCTTGTGTGGATGTATCGAGGCAAATTGTGTTTCTCTCCCTTTTCAGTGGAACACTAGAGCTTTCTGAAGTGTGGGTGGGAAGTCCTACCAGTTTTAATAACATTGTTGTAATCCTGATTGGGACAGTACCTTAACACTATAATACTTGTCAGTAGTTAGGGTGCTGATGAGTCCTTTGGGGTCTTGATGAATATGCATGTGTTTTCAGTGCAAAAAAAATTAAAAAATCTATTTTCAGAGGCTTACACCTCGGCTATTCCATTGAGATGAAATAGATTTTTTGTTTTCAGAAATACTTCGTATTTATAAAGCAAAAGACAATCTGTTAATTTGTATTTGCTGAATGTATTCTGTGTCTGAAGTCAGTGCCTCTCCAAAATACATGAATGCTTATGGAGCTTCTAATAATATGTTGTGGTAATGGTAATAATAACTCATATTTAACTAGGCAGTATCTGTCAGATGGTGTCTTCTGAAACTGTGAGGGTACTTGAGCTTTGCAGCAAACTGTAAAAAAAAAAAAAAAGGTCTGGGATCCAGAGTGAATAGCAGATCACAGAGTGAGAATTCTGATACTTGCATTTGGCTGTGATAATGGTAATTGTTCTCCAGTATTATGTTTCCATACCATAAAACCCCAGTAATTCTTACTCTCTATATAGATTATTTCCAACATACTTGAAATCAGTAATGGATTAGTAGTGATGGAGTATTTTTGTTAGTATTAGAGCTGGAAAACCATTTCTAATTTTTTTAATGAAACATGGTCCTTTGGAAAAAGAGAAGCCTTATTTACTGATGTTGCACATTGTTTCAGTTGGTCTGTCAATTCTTTTTCTTTAATGTATTTCTGAACTAAATTTAGCTCAAGTTATATTGCAAGTGTGCAACCTAATCTAAATTAGCTAGGTTTCAAACAACTGAGATTTATTTCAGGTAAAATAAAATGCTATGCTTAAAAGCTTTTTCTGCATTTTTTATTTAAAAAAATTATGGGATTCTATGTGTATTGACTTCTGGCCAAACACTTTGCATTTTCTCAGCTATCCAAAATAAACTATAATGAGATAGCTGAGAGATGATGTCCTCAATGTATTACTGTATCTTAAAACAGTAACTTATTGAAGATGCCCGTTCAGAACATTTGCGTGGATCCAGGAACCTTCCGATGAGGTTTCAATATGGAGAATGTTACATATCCTAGCTTTTAGTGACTTTCAAACTGTTGATTGAAATGAAGACTTTCACAATAAAATGTCCCAAATCTTTTAGCTGATGAATAAGCAATAGTGAACTCCGGTATTTGTTTTCTCTGTGCTGCTGCTCCACGCTGTACTGGTAATGCAGCTTTTTTGTCTGAAAGATTACATCTTCCTTCGGAGAGAGGTAGAAGGTAACTCAGACCACAGTTTCAGGTTTCTAAATTGCTTAAGCAAAGGGTGCCTTTCAAAAAGGGTCTATCAGAATGTTTTAAAGCTGTATTTAATCTGCCTTTGTATTGCACGCTTACATCTGTGCCTGTTTGGTTTATGCTTCTTGTCTTTACTACATGGAGTTTGTTTGTCCTTATTTACTTCAGGCACATGCATTTGATTTTCAGATAATCATTCTGTTGAAAAACATGAACCTGTGCCATTATAAGAGGATAAAAAGAATAACTTCTATGGCAATTTGTTAGCAGGGTATAATCTACCTTTTAATCCCACTACAGGTTTCTTTTCTTCAAAGTATTTGTTTTTCCTTTCCACTGATTTGTGTTCCCAAGACCTTTAATATCACCCCGATTAATTTTTATCCAGAATCCAAATCTATTACTTTTGCAATTATGAGGATTTGTGTATCTTAATTAGACCAAAAATAAAGCAGTTTTATTCTTTGGATCGCAAAATATAGGCTATTGGTGGTAAAGAGACAAAACCCGAGAAAAGCTATTAAGGACAAAATTATGCCTAACACTACGTGCTCATAGGTAGACAGATGTTAGCAGCGACGCAGCAGATGTCCTACTAGACAGCAATAAACACACTGGAGGCAAGTACACGTTTTATAGCATGGGATTAGAAAAGAAGTTGAAGATGCAAAAGAGGTTCCTCCTCTTTGGTTTAGTGAAAAAATGACCTTTCTCCCTTGTGTGAGGATCACGTATGGTGCAGGTTTTCTAATGCTATTCAGAAAATTAATGAGATTGAAGAATTTTCTTCAGATGTGAATTTTGTTATTTTTACGATTACGATTAACTTTTAATGGTGCCCCCATTGCAGATCAACTTCTACATTGCTGTAGGGCTGACAAACAGATCAAGTGAATAAGGCTGCAAGACCAGGAATGCCATTAAGATTTTCATAGTAGATCATTACACTAAGCCCCTTTCATAACCCTACAGATATTTTACCTTTATATTGCTAACCAGCAATTTGAACAAAGAAGTAAAAATATTCTTTAAGTTTCATGTGATTAATTATTGGGGTTTTTTAGGCCTACACAGTAGATATGATTAAAAGAATGATCAGCTTGCTTCCTGACCAAAATTATAGCAGAGTTTTGGTACTGCAGATCATCACAGCTCAAATCCAGTTCTGTTACAGCCCGGAGTAGGCAAACAGACTGTCCAAAATCTGCCTGAGTAACATATATGTCTCACAGGCGCTGTTACATCAAACAAACATCAGTTGTCACTTGTTAGGACCATTAACTAGACAAGTCCAAAATAAAACACAGACCAGAAAAGATACATCTTACATTCTGTAAATTGTGTGGTCTGAGAATCTATTAAAGCTGACAGAGAAGAGGGCTCTGAATTGGTGAGCAGGCTGATTATACCTCGTTCTTTATTCCCTATTGACTTTGGGTATGCCATACCTTTCCATTTCCTAGAGAAATAAATTAAAAGTCAGAAGTAATTTGCCTGATGGAGGGTGCAGGTGGAATTTTGTTCAAACGAGCATTTGCACATTGTGAAATCCAATTTAACCCCTTGATGGGGTATAGCTTATTTTCTTTTGTTGACAGCTTTGTGGCAGCTAAAATAGGAACCTGATTAAATAGAGACAGTGAGAGATTGAGGTCTTGTTCTAACAGCAGGAGGATCAAGGCCTCTAATCTTATCTCCCTGAACACTGAGATGAGCTGAGGATGCTGGCAGCGAGATAAGCTTGGCTATTTTGAGCTATAAAAAGACCCCAAGAAAAGAGAAGAGGTGTGAGGTGGAGGGAAAGATTTTTCACATGCAAAAATAATACTGCATTGTTTAAATACATTTGGGTCAAGTGCTTGGAATGTATAGGGTATTATAAAAGCAGTGGTTTGATTTTACTGTATGGGCGTACATCAAAGTACAAATACTAAGAGCTCACTCCCTCTTTGCAAGGAAAATACACGTCTGCAATTTCTAAATATAATTCATAATTTATAATATACTAGGAGCACAGTAATAACAGTAGAGGCCAAGTGGGAGGAGACCACTTCTGGCAGAAGTGGAATTGCTCCTTCTTGCAGTCAAACTTTAAAAATATTTTGAATGGAGCAATAACATCAAATCACTCAGGAAAACCTTTTATCAGGTTTAATGTAGAGCTGTCTGTACAGGACTGGGGTTTTTTTTTTTATTTGTTGCTCATTTGTTTGGAAGTAACCAAATAAATGATACAAGCTCTGTTTGCCTTGTTCTACATATGGTGTGGGGTTTCTACATTTTCTAGTAATACTTGTCCCATATCGAATTTTGGGATGTTATATAAAAATGGGAAAGAATGAAGAAAGGAAAGGAATGAGACAGCACTGAGTTTATGATTAGCTCTTTGTTTACTGGAAGAATAAAATGGAAAGGAAAGGCTAGATACAAACATACAAAATACGTAAGTAAGGTATTACACCAATGTTACTGTTTTAAAAAGTAAGTCAAAAGCTTCCACTTTTGCCACAGTCTTTAATGGGTGAAAGTTTAAAATGACAGTTAAGTTGATTTAATTCAGCTGTGGTCCTGTTTGCTCCTTGTGTATCTGTGCAGATTCCTGCTAGATGAAGATCTGCCGAGTACGTAGTATCCATCATTTCTTGAGCATTTTTTTGAAACCCCATTATTCCTAGCATTTATTGCATAGGAGCTTGGTACATTCAAAGAAATCTGTAATAAATACTTTTTTAAGGTGTTTAAACCCTTGGTTATTGCTAAGCTGTACTCTCAGATCAATATCCCTTGATTCCGGTCATCCAAAATCAGAGAGTACCTCATTGCACTATTAAACTGGCCCAGTTGCAATGGTGCATTGGTACCTAAAACTTAGAATTTTCTTAAAAAAAAAAAAAAAAAAAAAAGGAGGAAAATTGTTTAGCATTAACAACAGCATCACATTTCATAAGAGTCAGGCTTTTGGTGCTTCTTCCAATGACTTCAGAGCAGTGCAGTAATAAATTACTAGTAGTGGCTTAACTAGATAGATAGTAAGCACTTAGCTACTAGTACCTATTAAAATTCAGCTTGTCACAGCTCTGTATTACTGCACACATATTTGAAGTTTGATACTTTTAATTGGAGAATATTGAGATTGAGAGACATCTATTGATTTGTTTTTTAAAAAAAATAAAAAGGGAAGATTGGGAAGCAGAAACTGGTGTCCTTCCCGGAATGGCATACAGTAGGAAGGAGTTCATTAAAAAATGCTGTAAAGATCTATTAGCTACAGCAGAATCACTCTTTGCACATTGACATTTTCCCCACTCCACTCTAAATACCTTGCTTTGGAAGAATTTCAATCAAAAGAGCAAACCATTTAAATAAGTGAGGCAGATGTAATAAAACCAGGCTGAAATGCACATACCATACTTTGTTTATGGATTATCGTGGGTAATTCAGATGCTTGGTTTATGCTGCACACTAGAACTCAGATCCAGTGGGTGTGCTCAAGCCCAGGCTGAGCTGAAAGGTAAAATAGAAGGCAGGAGTAACTCTACCTAAGCTGTGCTTCCCAGAGTTGATATATCAAGATACCACACTATAGAAAAGTTTGCACATGCCTGCTGGTTAGCAATTTAGCTATAAGAGCAGATGCAGAAAAAGAAGAGTATCGGGAACTTCCATTTTCACTAAATCAATTTTCTTGAGGCTAGAGGTTATTCTGGCTCTCACCCTGATGATACATTGTGCTTAAGGGAATTGAAGGGCTTTGGCTGACTTTTTATAGGGATAAATAGACAGAAAGCACTTTTCCCCTCCTTTTTAAGTATTTTTCACACACACTGATGTTAATTTGACTATTAGTTTGAAAGGCCAGGTATGAGGAAAGGTAAAAGATAATACATGATTTGATAAGTGCCATTTAGTTTTAATTACTAGTGGAATTGTAATCATATGACAGTTAAATATTATTAGGAGCTTGCTTATTATTATTGGAGTTTTGCCACAATCTTTAATGGAAAAAGGACTGAATATTATTTTTGTAAGAAAATGTATGTATCGGGCCCTTGTTACTAATTCTATGTTAGGTCTGAAAAGGAATTGTGCCATTTGAGCAATAATTATGGGGTATGTGGATTAGTAAATCATCTTCAATGACTGAAGTTGAAATATTGTAGTATGTTTGAAAAAAACATTTTAATATGCAATGATTCTATGTTAGGTCTGAAAAGGAATTGTGCCGTTTCAGCGATAACTATGGGGTATGTGGATTAGTAAATCGTCTTCAATGACTGAAGTTGCAATATTGTAGTATCTTTTTAATATGCAATGAGTGTTCTTGAAGCAAAGACTGGGCTTTAATTTTTTTCTATTGAAACAGAAGTCAGAAGCAAAATGCTTAATCATTTATGTTCGGGAAGTTTTTCATATACTCTTTAAAAGATTTTACTGGTAATTTGTCTTAAAATTTACGAACATCAATGCCATAATTCTTTTGGGGGTTTTCTATAATTTAGGTTGTATAAATGAGAAGTCATTCTTAACAGGCTTCAGATAGGATGCTCAAGTATCAAGCAAAGTAGCTTGATGGGCTGTAATGCCCTGTGGACAATTGTCCCTGTGCCTGAACTGCAGCAAGTGAGTAGCATTTTCTTTACACAACCACCACTGACTACAGTAAAGTTATTTTTTGAGTTATGTTATTAAATTGTCCTTGATACACAAGCTGGTTTTTTTCAGAGCACAGGAGTTCCACTATTATCACAATCAGTAGTGTATTATTACCTGTGAGGGTCAACACTTTTCTCACAGACTTTGCTCTTCATTCACATGGAAATGGCATTATGGAAATGGCAGCCGTAATCGAAGATGATAACATCTATGCAATATCCATTCAAAGCATAATTACTTATACAATGCAGACCTGCTTACAGGTGCGGTGAGAAACTGTGCTGCCTATTTCATGCTTTATTCTGAACGGTCTGCCTTGCTCTGTGAAGTTAATAATTTCCCCTAAAAGGGAAGAGAGTGTTTAAAGCACGTGTGATTATGCCAGCTGATTAGCATTCATTTCTCATTGTCACATGGAGAGAGAGAGGAATACTTTATACTCCCTTTTTTCCCAACTTTTGATTGCTTGATGTAGCGATGCTAACAACACCCTTTCAGCATCATATCTCTGTCTCCCACTTTTTGAATGAATATACGTCCATAATATATATCTAAACATAACCTATCAGATTTCTTGTGGTGTCATATGTATTTAGTTGTGTGTGTGCCTACAGCCAAATCTTTGCGTGCACATATACACACATGTACAAGTATAGAGATGACCAAGAAGTGGGATTGCCCGTAGGAGTATTGTAAGGAGACTCTGAAGTGGCACTTAACCCATTTGAAATACCCAGTGAGTGTTGGCAATTCTAGGTAAAGGCTGACATAGAACATTTAAAGAAGTTAATCAAAAGACAAAGGAGAAACAAACTTGTCAGAGGTGTGACCTCTAGCTGTGTGGTAGATGCATGAGATCTGTGGAAGAGGATCCTTACTGGCCTTACCACATCTCATTGCACTTCTGTATTGTCTTTTGTGAGTGTGAAGGACACACTAATGGTTGCTATTCATTCATCAGTTTCTATATTCATTCATCAATAAGTGTTTAAATAATTCTCCCTTAATTACAAAACTGTAGATCACTGTTCCTAACAATACTTTGCAAAGAGTGCCATTTTTATTCTGATGAATTCTTAATCTATGCAATACATAGAGAAGGACCTTTTCCCCTTAGAAGTAAACAAATATGTTACTTTAGAGAGATCCTAAACCCTCAGTGCATGAATCAGATTTGGAAGCAGATTTATAGCATAATAACAGATTGCCATTGTTTGTTTGCATTACAGCATCTTTTACCCATAGTGTCCTACAAAATAAAGTGTTCACTTGATAACAATAAAACTTCCAACAAATTAATTGCTAGAAGCCTTTGGAAGACAAAGAACATACAAATGATGGCAGATGACTCTCTATCCTTCTCTTTAATTTGTTTTGGGCGTTGATTATGGTGTTGGTAATCAGTGGAAGCACTGTTGAGAGTTGAATGGGCTGTGGGCAGGCACTGTGGAAGAGTGATTTAACTTAATTCTATTGTGCAGGAGCCCAGATAGCCTGGTGTGCAGCTTTTACAAGAATAATTGAAAGCTTGCTACAGATCACTTCATAATGTGGTTTTGAAATTAATTCACCTTAACGTTGAGTTGACCCTGACCCCAACTCTCTCTTTTCCGGATGTAGTTCATTCTACATTTAAACTGGGATGTGTCTAAGTAAAATTGCTGTGCTACAGTAAACGTCACTATAAACTATGCAATTTGCCATATTGAACCGTTGGTGGAATGTATATAGTAGCTTGAGAATTGAATCGCAGTTCCTAAGTTTATGACTAGCTAACCAGATCGAAGAAAATGAAGAGAGCTCTAGAGCTTGAATGTATTTGCACACCACAAACGCTTATTCTGAAATTGTTTTGATTTGCTCTCAGTGTTTGTTGTTCATGAATGGAGGATGCCCTTTACGTACTCCTCATCAAAATGATGAATCCACTGGAGTCAAGGATGACAAATGCAGTTGGAGTTGCAGGGGTGAAGCTGTAGGAGTGTGATGATAAAGGCCAGCCTGTGTATGATACAAACTTTTCTTTCGCATGATTCAGAGCACCACTCAGCACATGAGCTGGCCTGTTGTCTTCATCATAGGGCATGAACTTGTTCACCAACTGTAGCTTCCAAGCTTATTTGCAAACAATTGTCTTGCGAAGTTATAGGGGGGAAAAAAAAAATATCTCTTTTTTCAACAGCCTGGACCCTGTAGCTCTTTGTAAATGTGATAATTACGACCAGAGGGAGCACATTGAAATACGAGACCTGTAGTAGTATTTAATTACCTGCAGTTTCAAATCAAAAGACAGTTAAAAATGTTCCATGTGTTTTTAGTTATACAGGGAAAAAAAATAATTTTAGGTTCACTCATTTAGTCTGAGTTATGAGGGTTAAAAACAAGGCTTGTGTGCCACGGCACATCAAGTCTAACCATTGGGGTGGATTCAGGCAGCTCCCCTGGCCTTCCAACTGAGCCATTGCACCAGCTCCTTACCTTTATGTGCACCAGGGTCTGCTCTATCCCATGCCTGTCCTTTGTCCCTGAAGTGTCTGTCTCAATACACAAGCTCCCCAGGTAACAAACAGTCAGAGACTTTAGATTTAAACTGAATGTGAACAGCTACAGTCCAAACGGGAGCTATTTCTGGAGACAAGACTCTCGAAGCTAACAGAGTTAACATGGAACTTTCCAAATGGATTTAAACTGTCTAGTAAGGCAATTGCAGCTGGGAAATTGCTACTAAGTCAAACCTTCCTGGTGCCTTGAAAGTACCAATTTTAACTTCTGCTTTACTTTTTTTTAAAAAAACTTATCAATTTGGAAATGTATAAAATCTGTAGTGTAAAAGTTTGGACATGTTGAAAAAGATAAGTGAGTAAGATGGGCATGTTTCACCCAGTAGGTGAAAACAGTTTGTTTTTCACTTCTGACCAAAAGCAACTCAGTCTGCTTTCAGTATGAGAGACTTCTGACTTAATAAAAGAGGCTCTGAAAGTCTGGGAGATCGTGCTACAAAATCAGTGCAACACACGCTCTCACTCTGATGCTGTGTGCAACAGGCAGGTACAATGATCAGGGGATTCTTGATCAGGACAACACTGAAATACAAAACATGATATAAACTAAGTCCTTAGCAACTCATTTTCTAGTGGAATCTTTTGTTCTAAACTGGATTGTTATTCCCAGTCTGTAGGTGGATTGCTCTTTCAGAAAGAGATTCACAGCATCTAAACGCTAAGTGGAGAGCTGTCTAATCTAGTCACTAGGACATCATGGAGGATGAACTAGGATTTATGTCTTTTTCCTTCCTGGTAAGATTTAAGTTTAATCTTGGTGTATATATTTTGTAGAAGGTGGAAATGTGGTTTTGAAATCACTTAGGCAGACAAAGGTAACCTACAACTGCTGCTTTTTGGGGGTGTGTTCAGACAAATGAAGGGGAAACAGGAGCACCACTCTCCCCTCCTTTCTCTGCTCTACCTGTTATTTTTGAAGGAATCACTTCATTTTTGATTCTCTGCTCTACCTGTTATTTTTGAAGGAATGGAGCCATCACTGCATTCTCTGTGGGATTTATCCTGTTTTTTTGGTAAGGAATGATTTATGAACCCTCCCAAAGAAAGGGCAATCTAGGTGAAGAAGTGCCTCACTTTTGTATCCAGGTCGGGCTTATGACTTAGCTAGGAATCAAATTCTAGACATACACAAAAGGTAGGGGATTTTGGTATTACCAGTAAGATATTTCCAGTATTTAAGTGCCTAAATTTTATTTAATTCTCACTTTAGCAGCTAAATACTTTCAAAGTTTGGCCCTCTCTTATTTCAGTCATTGACTGTACATTACTGGAATCCCTTGCTCTTCTCTGAGGTCTGAATTCTTTTCGTTTAATTAAATCAAGATATTAAGGGACTTGGTCAGAGTTTTTAAGTATCTAGAGGGGACAGTCGTCTCCTTAGAGTAGGAGACGAGAAAGACACAATGACTGCACATCAAAGCTCAATAAGTTTAATTGAGAAACAAGGAGTTTTGTTTTGTTTTTTAGTGAAGGTAACTAACAGTTGAAGCAATTTGCCAATGGTTTACGGCATTCTCTGGGCTTTGTCATTCCTGAATTTATAAATGCTATTCATTTTAATGGTTGAAGAACTGAATTTGAAGGTCCCAGCCTTTTAAAGTATGTAGGTACTTGAATTGAGAGGGACCTCAAAGCCTGGGATTAAGTTGTTTAACTGTATATATTTGTAACAATTAGTACTGTTGAGATGAAACTTAAGAGAGTGTCAGTATCAAGTTGGTGTAAATTAACTTGTAGCTGCTTATTAAAATATTATCCCTGAAGCATTATATTGGTTGCTGTTGGAGAGTGAAGCCTGGACCAGATGGACTTTGGTCTGAGTATGACAGTACAGCATTCAGTTCAGCTTGCAGCATTCTGTCTGACACATCTGTCAGGGAACAGTGTCAGAAGAGGACTTGCATTATATGATTTATTTTTTGTTTTTACATCTACTTATTTTGCTTGGGTAGTAATTCTTTTCCTTGTTAGGAAAATGATCTTACTTGTGTAAGAAATTGTAAGTTTAAAATAGTATTTATGAAACAGTAAAAACAGTATTTAGAAAACAGTAATACAGTAGTCTGTTCCATGCTCTTGGGAATTACTAGAATAATGGAAATCTGAATTTTGGTTTAGAGCATAACTGGGCAAATACTGTTCCAGTAAATAGATACGGCTGCATTTTGGAAATAACTTCAGCTCTGAAATGCAAACTGACCAGCCTTCCTTTCTGGAGAAGGGATATTGAACATTCTGCACTGGTGCCATCTTCTAATAAGGAAACCTGTTTTTTCTTAATTTCGTTTCTACTAAACCTCAAAAATTAACATTCAAACCAACAAGTTTCCGGTGAATTCAGATCTCTTTTTGAATGTTATCTCCCCACTAGCCAGAAACATTGGCAATAACAATTCTGGATCTCTTCTAAAATCACTTACCTGTAATTGGGCTTAACAGTATATGAAATGTATAGAGTCAGTTTTGCTTTTTAGTTATAAATCAAGCATTTTTGTTTCTGCAACACTTTAGAATTTGTAAAACAGTTTATAAGTTAACTCCTACCTAGCTGAACTGCGTTACCTGCCATCCTCCTTTATCCCACCCCGTCATGTTTCCTTTCAGGAGAGCAGCCACCACAGGAAAAACAGCACCACAAACTTGTATTAACGCTGCCACCGCAGGTCCCCAAGTGACCATTCAGCTGAATGGAGGTTGATAACTAAGCTGGCAACAAGCTCGGTGGTTGGAATAAAAACAGCATCAGCTTTTCAGATCATACCCTTCTCTAATGTAATTAAATTCTGAGTCATAGACCTGGAGTGAGGCATGCTTCCAACTGATGCTGCATTTCCTGAAGGTCAGCTGGAGAGCAGTATATTTCATCAAGTGCAATCTATAGAGTTGCAAGTTTCCTGATTAGGTTTGCATTTGAAGAGCTTCCCAAGGCCTAACTTAGTTGGGAAATTGCCCATTTAAGCAATAAAGCATAATAACATATGACACTGCTGCTTAGTGTTACCACATATGGGAGAGTGCATGTGAAATAGAAAGACGAACTGATTCAGGTTCTCTTTTTGCCAAGTTTTGTTAAGTAGTAGCATCAGTTCTCTGGATTGTCCTATTGCTCTTCTAAAATAATGAGTTTGATGAATAGCATTCAAAATATGTTTGATTCGTCTCCCCATACTTATAGATTTACTATTAGTTCTCGCCACCTTTTTCCCCCTTTTTTTTTTTTAAGACTTCCTGAGCATATTCCTGCCTTTTTTATGGTTTTTTGCTTACTCTTGTCTGACACAGGTGAGATAATCAAACTGTTCATCAGAAGATGAAGAAAGCAATAGTCTGCTAGTCATTCAGAGGAAACGCTTTCTCACATCCTCGTTTGCTGTCCTGTGATTATACATCATGTGACATGTTAGTTTGGAAAAAGGCTGACAGGAAAGGAAAATTACAGAAATTTGTAGTTAACTTATGTAATCTTCCTGCCTAACCAGTTCAAATTGCTTCTCTTTATTGAGTATTTCAGGCATTTCCCTTCTAAAAGGTAGTTTTGTGATTAAATGCAGGAATGTCAACCTTGTCATCCCTGTTTATGCTTTAGTACCAGAGAAAAGACCATACTTAGATTTAACCTGATATCTCAATAGTAATCATAGAAATAGACAGTCTGCTGTCTCTAATAGGAGGGCAGGGAAGAGTAGTGCTGTCTGCAGATCGAGAGTTGAGATGTTCTGAATTCTGAAATGTGCTTCACTCTTCTCTTTGGGGTCCTGTGAAAAAGCCCCCACCTCAATAGAACCTCCTTCTTCTAAGTAACACTTACAATTGACTACTGACATCTTTTTTGTGTGTGTGTGAAACTCACTGACCCGGTCTTTAATTTCTCTTCCTGAAATGCAGCCAACTTTTCTTTCTCCCTTTTAGAGAGAAAACTCCTGAAAATTCTCCATCCAACTGGATGGAGAATTTTGTCATTAGCATTATGAAAGCAGAAGCCCTGAAGCACAGTGGAATGTCAGTGGGAAAACTCTTGTAGCAGTCATGATCCATCATATCTTCACACAGTATCTTATTCTTTTCCATAAACGTTAGGTCCTTCAAGATAGGCTTATTTCTGCAATCTATTTCCCATCTTTAACATATTGGCTATATATATATATATATTTTATATATATATAGCCAATATGAGGATTTTTAGAAGTTTCATTCAACTTCACAGGCTTCTTTATTTAAGTCAAGGGAAGAATCACTAGATTGGGGGAAAAGAGTATTTTCCAGTAATAGGCAGTGAATCTGCTGCTTATTTTATATTTGGAAATATGATGGATGGAAGATACTTCCTTACGGATATTAAGTACTTTCAAGAGTCAGAATGTAAAGGACGATCCCCATCACTTTAAGGAAATGAGTAGTTAACATAATGTTTTTCAAAATACTTAGGTTCACGCCTGCAAAATATTTAAATAATGAAGAGATATAGACTTAAACACTTGCTTAAAGCACAAGGCACTTAGATGTATCTGTTTGGAGTTAATATGCAAAGCATATTAGAAAAAATAAGGTGTTGAATTTACACTCTGTATAACGCTTGCAAGGAAGACCTGGTGTGGCAGGAAAGCTGGGAAGGTTGTGAACTTACCGGGCTCCTCAGTCATTCAGTGGTCACCATGAGGAGTAGCTTTCCTCCCTCGAAGGTGTCAAATAAAAGTGCAAGTGGTTTAAAAGAAAAACAACTAAGGCTAAGCATGTCAAAGACATATAGATAAGTGGAGATATTTTCAACAGTATTTCTGGACTTATTTTAGTGGCCAGGCCCTGTTGAACTTTAATGATATTTAGGAATCATTTGACATTTATGAAAACCTTATTTGGTTTCTAAATAAATGTGCTGATTTTTTCTTAAGTGTTGAGTAATTGATAGCACTTCAGATAAGTCCTTAATAATGTGTATCATAACTCAGCTGTTGTAAAAGTAATAACTTCAGTGTATGGATCATGGGGATTTCTGTAAAGTTAGATGGCCTGAAAGAACATTCATGAACAACCTGAAGAAAAGTATCTTGGACCCGTCTGTCACTGAGTAACAGATGAGACTGATGCTTGCGTTCACTTGCAGGATGTGATTTATAGGTTAAAGAGAAAAAATTTGTAATGACGTTGCAGTTTGTAAAGTTGCAGTCAGTCATTAAGAGCTATTTAGAAATCTAATGGTGAAGACTTGATGTAATTTTTTCCCAACTGCCTAACTGCCATAGAAATAATCTGGTTACCTATGATGATGTATCCTCAGATAGATATTTTAAATGAAATTGGGCATAGATCCTCATACAGTTAACTATTTTGCAAAGTTCACCTCAGCTTCCATGGATGTTGGGCCTTTATAGACGTTGTGAGCCATGAAAATACAATTTTTCATACATAGCTCCAGTGCAAACCTTTGAAAATCTCTGCCAGAAGTTCCAATGTGCTTATAGTCATTCCATAGTAGCTTTGTTTATGATAAGGAGGTGGTTTTTTTCCCAATTAACATCTGTAAGGAAGAGTTCACCAAATAACTTGTACAGCATAGCCCAACCAGCATGGTAGAAGTCTGCTGAGTACTTTAATTGATGTCCTTTAAAAGTGCAAAGCTGTTCTGCTATGATCAGACACCCTGAGATGCACCTACAAAGGATCTTGATTCCATTAATTCAGTGGATGCTGCTTCATAGGTAATGAAAAATTAAGCAAGCTTTGACCAAACCTTCGGAACATAACTCAGCAGTTAGCAATGGAAACCCAATTAAAATACTTTCCATGTACTTGTTTTTAAATATTCATGCTATTGAACCATTCCCACTTAATGCATAAATGACAACATAATATCCAACTGTAACAGTTGGTGGAAGCCATTTTAAGTAGCAGTTTAACAAACAGAGATGGATTTTAATTTGCAATGCCAGTTGAGCTGTAATAAAAACTAGTATTCCAGCTGTGAAAAAAAAATAAAACACAGCTTGGTTTAGAGTTATTTACAGATGTGTAGGGATTTTTTTTTTTCTTAAGCCATACAGTGGAACCGTTTGGTCATTATTCCTTCCCAGAAACATTTCTATCGGATGCCCTTCCTACCCCTAATTTCTGGAATCAAACTCCTAAGAAAATACACATTAAAGTATTATGGCAATTCTTAAGTGTTCGTTGATTAGAGAATTCAATTTCCTGTTGCAAATGTTACTGTTCAGTGTTAATATAGCTGTTTACTTGTTTTTATGGACTGTGATGAGCTTCTGTTGACTTTGAGATAAATCCTATGCTGCTGTCTTTGAATGATTTCCACGTGTTGGCATTGTTGCTGTCTCCTGGAGTGTTATTAGGATTCTTGCAACTTTGATTTCTGTTTGTTTATCCTTCTTAAAGTATCAGCTGCTGGAATCAAGGTATTTTTTGCAAGTTTTAACACTTTTTCTTCAATAATGAAATTCCCAGTTGCACGAGGGAAAAGTCTGCAAATAAGCACACCCTTGAAATCTCTTCAGAAAACTCAAGAAAATCCAGGTTTTTCTTCTCTTAACATTAAGTTAGGGCAAGGAGAAGATGGGAGCATGTATTCTGATGGGAGCCTGGAGGAAGGGTTCTCGGCACATTCCACTGAGAGGAAAGCATTGTCACTAACTAGCACAGTGACCTTTCTGACCTATTTTGTGGCTGTGTTTAATACATATGACATTTTGATCCCTGGAGATTCATCTGTAGCTAAACACAAACAAAATGTTCATTGCCCTGGGAAGGGTTAGAGAAAATACTTCTTTTATTTGGATTAAAGAAATTGGCCCATGAAAGTTTTCTTGCTTTTTCAGTTTTGGGTTGGTTTTTTCCTTTGTTTGTATCAGTATAGTCTTATTAGAGACCAAACAGTGTTAAAATGGACTATATTGTAAGCGAGGCACCCGGGGACCTGAAAGTCTGCAAGCAATAAGCATAGCAGCAAAGTTCCCAGAGAGGACAATTTGTAGAACTCATAAGCCTGAAGTGCTTTAACTGAAGTAGTAAAGTTCAGAAAAGAAATGGGGACAACTTCAAAGACACAAAGAAGTTGTGATTAGAAGTTTGCAATATGCAGGAAAACAAGGGGTTTAGGAAAAAACAGGTATGGTACACTCATGCAGCAGGGCTGGAAATACGGCTTTATTAAAGGATAGGAGAACGATGCACGTTAAGAAGAGGAAATGGCTCTTCTGACCTTGTGTAGGAAATCACGTTAATTGTGTCTACCTGAGATTCAAGCTTTCTTATTTTAACTACAATTTTTAGAATGGCCACAGGTTTCACTCTAAATAGCTCAAGTAGCAAGCAGGACTGCGGAAAACATTTCAGTGACAAATGGAGAAGCTGCAAGTAAATGACTGAATTATGGCCTCCTTAATTGGTAATGACATCAGGAGAGTTTAACATGAGCTGCTGTCATCTGAACTGCGTGTGCGTTAAACAGATGAAGAGCACAACAGTAACTTGGCATACTCAGGAGGAAGAGGAATATGGGGAAAGGTTGAATCGCGTTACACTGCATGTAAAAACCAGAAATATTCTTGAACACTTCAGCCTACTGCAGTCAGCCTACTGCAGTAAAATTGATGGTATATCTTGCGGTGGAGAAAAAGGTTAAAAAAAATCCCCTAAGAAAACAGTTTTGAAGAATGCAACTTTTATAAAGTGTGAAAGATTTCAGTTCTACCCCAGAAGCAACTGTAAAAAGTCATTTGTTTTCTCAAGGGTTTTTTCTTGTATTTCAATTTAATTGCCTTTCAAAAAAATGGGTAACAAAGCATTTTGTGCTAGTGCACGTCAGGAAAGCAGTCTCCTCAAATGCAGCAAAATGTGTGGGTGCTTTGTGCAAGCCTGAACCCTGTGTGGCTTTATCTGACAAGCAGAAAGCAGGGTCAACTGGTCCTTCCAGTAACCCAGCCCTGAACTGGTGGGAGAGATGTGGGCTGGCACTGGATCTGAGGACTGATCAGAAAGCCAAAAGGTCTGCTCTCCTGAAACTCTCTTTATGAAGTGCACCTAAAGAACAATTCAGCAGAAAGACTGAGGAGTAATGGCTACTGTCTGCAACCGGGATGAGAACTTCGTTGCCTCAGTTTCCATTTCTTTCAAACCAACAGATGCCAGTGATGAGTGACCCTTTAGGGAAGAGACTGAGAGCAGAACTCGAACAGTAGGAAGAGCAAATATTAAGAACATAACATAAAATCTTTAATTGTGTGCTGAGAAAGATAGGAAAGATGAAGAAAACATGAGGCATAATTCCCTTCCATCTTTCTGCAAGACTGCAACACTAAATAGCCATCTTCTGGGAAAGTACTTGCTCACGTACATTCACTGAAAATACTAACTCACCATCCATCACTATCACCTCTGTCGTTTCTGACTTACACCTTCTGAGATTCCGGGAGAAACTTTTTAGATTTTAAGCTACTCGCTTTTACTGCCTTCAGGGCTGCGTTTCTGTCATTTGCAGTTAAAAGCTGATGGCATGGCATTTTTGCAGAGGCCAACAGTGTTACTGCTATGCAGATCACTTAATTATTCCAAGTGTTATGAGTGCAAGTCTCTGAAGATGACAATGCAGTGTAGGGAAAGCTGAAATGAGAGGTAATGAAAGGTAATGAAAAAGTCAGAGGTAGACAAGATGATCCTGTGATGCGAGGTCAAACAAAACAAAACACTTAATAAAGGACTGTGGAGCTGGAATTATCCAGTATTCCTGAATGGGCCACCAGTGTCACAAAAGCAATATTCTCACTGGGAGTGGGGGAATGTAGAATGTCAACGCTGTGCAGAGCTAACTCCTCGCGCTCCCTGGAGGCTGCTTAAAAGCTACAATTGCACCTACTGAAAAACAGAAGCTTCTTGAGGGGAGTGGCAAAGAAAGCAAACACAAAATGACTGTCACCCCCCAAAAAGAGCTGTTTCAACAGCTCTTTTTAACCCTGCCACACTGCCTTCATTCTGCACCTCCCTGCCAGGGAACTTGTTGGTGTAGATTATTGCAATTGTCATTTGAATTGAGACGAAATTGCAGTATCTTTCAGGCTTGGACCATGACCCTCCTGTGCGAGGTATTTTACAAACAAAATTTAACAAGACACTCCCTGTCCTAAATCACTTTTAATCTTAAAACAGATAACAGATGGATGCAGGCAGATGGCAGAGAAAAAAATTGTGACTAGGTCTGATCAAGAATGTTTTCTCATCAAAACCATGGTGATTGATAAGCTCTCCTTTAAAAAACTAGGATTTGACCATCTTGGAAAAACTTTTGATGAAAAGTAAAGGACAGAATTTCCAGTCAAGGTAAGGGGACCAGCAGAGAATAATAATGAGGTTGTCACTTAAGTGGGCTATAGCAGATCAAAGTGTTTTGTCTGAATTAGTTGTGATTTAAATTGGGCTTTCATACTTCCTGTATGAAGTCCCTGCTTCAGCACTAGTCTCAAACTGGTGGAAATTGTAGTTTATCCAGCTACAATAGAGATGTTCTGATTTAAGTCCTCAGGCATATGCTCTTGGGGTCTACACTTAAATTTCTTTAAAAACATTGGACAGGAAGGTAGGCTTGTAGTAAACTTTTGCAGCGATTGAATAGTGGACTGTGTCAGGGACTTGCTTATGGATCAGAAAGGCTGAACGCTTCCTAGTTCTCTTTCTTCAGGTCTTCATCTCAAAAGAACATTATGTTTTCCCTTTTGTAAAGGGATCTTCAGCACTTTTCAACAGCACCTCCTGAGTCTCCTCTGTTCACAGCATTACAGTGGAAATATATCAAGGAATTTAAGCTGAGATGGTAGGAGGATGGCTTAGAAATGGGGAAAACTGTTGTGTGTCATAGAAGAAATTACCTTTCTATTTAAAATTGTGTAAGAAACCTGTTTCTGTAACCTTCAGAGGGTGAAAAGTGATGAACCAATATCAGACACCCAGTAAAAATGTTTAGATTAATATGAAATAATCTCTCAAATAACAAGAGCAACTTTATTTTTAGGATGTGTGACGTGTGCTGCTAAGCATGGCAAAACCAAGCAGGCATCTCCCCATTTTCCTGTCTCATTCCTTACAATTACCCAAAAGTAAAGTTATTTCAAGGCAAGTTTTAAGAAGGAAATTTCATTTACATATAAACGTACATGTTATTCTGCACTAAACTGGCAGTATCAAAGCTAATTGAGGGTAAGTACTAATTGGAAGTCTGATTTGCATAGTTTAACAGTGGAATAGTGTAAATGTATGTTGAGATAAAATATATAATGTGAATCTTAATTCAGTACTAGTATCCCTTTCATTGCTTATAGTTACAATCAGTGAATATATTGGTGTCCCTTCTATTTTGATATATTGCTGTATTTTGTGTAAAATTACTTTTAATACATTGAAGGTCCCATAAAATAGTTTGATTCCCACTCATTGTGATGATTTTTTGAATTAAATCAAACATATTGTGGCTTAGATTAGCTGTATTTCATACATATTTGCCATGTTCAGCATTTTGTTGGTTTAAAAATGTTGCTTGAATTTACTTTGTGACCTAATGGGTCATTTCACCATGAGCAATTATGCACAAGCTTTTGGAAATTTAATCCAAGCTTTGAATGACATTGTCTTGAACAAGAGTGTTTTCTTGCAAACCAGATCTACTTCTGTAAGGTAGAATAGAAATAGAAACAAGATTGAATCTTTTTATTTGTTTTGGGCTTTTTGGTTTTGTCTGAACCACAGTGGAACAATCAGTAGTAGGCAGTGAAGCTTTCTTCCCTAGCAGAGTACAAATTACAAGTTGGGTTTTTTGAGAAATGGATTTTTTTCTTTTTCAGGCTAAACATAGGTCAGAAAATGGGATGTGCCTCATTGTGCCATTGTTTCTGTTCAGCGTTTAAAGGGTTGTGGTTTGATAAGAAGCTTTTTTTAGTTCTTAAAGAGGTATGATTCTGTTTTAAAGATGATAAAAAAATATTCTTGCAATTAAAAAACACCCTTTCCGTCTTTCTCGGAATTTAACTATCCCAATAAGAAAAGCTTTAATTTTAACATTTCCTTTTAAGGATGGAAGTCTGTTTCTGTAATTTAGAAGTGTGTCTTGTGAAGTAAATTAAAAACACCATCAGTGTACAGAAAAAGGCATGTAATAGGGAATTTAGTCATTTTTTCCTATAAATTTATGTTCTGAATTTTGAATTGCTACTAATTTCCTCCGTATAAGATTAGAAATGGGAATAATATAATATCATATTTTCTCCAGCACAGCCATTTGAATGTTGTTAGCAGGCTAAGTCATGTCTAGATACTTAACAGAAAGGAGAAGGAAAACACTATGCTGACTAAAGTAAAGATATTTAGTGACAGCATGAGAAAACAGTTCAAAAGAAAAGTTTAACTCCTGAAAAATAGAGGTTTTGCATTATTTAAAGGAGCTAATCATGGGAACTTAACCAAAAGGTGACCTGAGTTTATAAAGGAAATTTTGTCCGTTCAGCTGCCTTCTGGCCCTAAAGCATTCCCTTCTCTTCATGTGTCCTGCCTACATTTTTTTTTTTGAGAGTTGAGATGCCTGTAAGTTATCTCAGGTAATATTTAGCTTACAGATAATGTTCAAAATCAGGCAATTTTAATAAAATTAACTGTTACTAAATAATATTTATTCTGCCTCTGGAGAAGCTTCTTCACAGCTCTTCTTGGGCTGGGCTGTTCAGCCAATTTTTTTTTACCCTGGTGTCATCATCACTGAGAGCCAGGAAGTTTAATGACCCTCCATTGTCTTTGGTCTGGGACTTTTGTATACCTTCTTATATACACATTTAGTGGCACATTTTGTGATACAGAAATTTATATGACATGAACATAAGAAGATACACTGAACTGTCACTGAAGCAATACCTTTTCTATCACAGTTAAAAAGAAAAATAATAAAAATGCATTTCTGTTAAAGCTGAAGTCATAGCTAGTATATTTGGAATAAAAACGAAATTGCTATGATAGTTTTCCTTTGACTTTATGGCAGTATAAGAAGGATTAATACACTGTATGAGCATACTAGATGATAATAAAGTATAAGAATTAAAATCACTTCAACACATTGTAGATAAAACTTTGAAAATAAGTAAAAATTTGGTCTTAAGTATCAGAATAATTGGAATGTATGAGTAACTTTTCCGAAGAAAAGCTACTTTTAAAAATGCTCATTATCAGGGTGTAACAGGAGCAAGGATTGCATTGCTAGAGATAACATGTACAGAGGGACAAGAAATTGAAAAGGTGGAGAAAGTCTACAGAAGGTTAAGGAGGGGGAGGAAGATGATCCATCTATCATTTCTGCCACAATAAATCTTCCTTTTTTGAGAGAATAGTGTGACCCTAGAACAATGAGAATAAAATTGCTCTGCTACGCTATTTCCAGTGTCTTAGTATCACTGTGGAAGTCTTACTGATCATGAACAGATCATGTTTTGTAAGTGTTTGTTGTCACAGGAAACATGATTCCCAGGTTTTAGTACAGGGTGTTGAACATTTCTATTTATGACAAATGGCAAATCTCTGAAACAAGGATTGTATTTAATACATAATTAAATAATAAAATAAAATGAAAACATTCAAATGAAAGATGTAGGATCACCTCTTTAGCCAGTAGGTTTCTATTATTCATCAAATCAGAAGGTAAGTCTTCTGTGTCATTTTTTCAAACAACAACAATAGAACCTAAGAACAAAGAAACACCCTGGCACTTCAGCTGATGTAGCCACGAGGATGGCAGCACACTTTGAAAAACAGTGTGTCTTCTCAGTCTGGAAGTGACAGACTCGGAATGTGGAATGTATGAAAGGAAATGTGTTATGGTGATAGTACAGACGTGGATAAACGGCATGTATGGGTTTGTGCTTCTCCAAAGAACAGTATAGAAATTCAAGCACAATGTTTTAAAAAAAAAATATTTTTTTTTAAGAGAAAATCTAAGAAACTGAGTGGCATCTTGTTTTGATAGGGAAATTATGTATACACAGCACAATGTATATTAAAAGCCATAAATGACATCACTGCTGATCATAATATTAAAAGACACAAACAGATCTAAGAACTTGAATTAATCTCCTTTTCTAAATGCTGGAAGTTGTTCTGTGCTTAATTAAGGGGTAGGATAATCTTGTCTTTATGGCTAGGCTGGAACTGAGTAGGTATTCGAGTCCTGATTCTGCCACATGCTTTCTTTATGATGTTAATCAGAATGCTTTTATCTCTATTTTTTATTTGAAAATTGGACATAACAGTTCCTTTCCTCACAAGAGCAAATATTGTATCTTATGCTAGTTTTATAGCAAACGTTTATGGAATAAAGTAATTTTATTTCCACTGTATGTGGAACTGGGGAGACTGTGATTTTTGAATATTGGCCAGTCTTAAAAAAAAGTGAAAAGATTGGAAAGATGAAATAAAAAAGTGCAAAAGCTCAGCAAACAGTTGAAAGAAAAACCTGTTCAGAAGACTGATAAAAAAAAATCATAGGGCAGGCAAGAAAAGGCCAAATTGTTTAACTTTTGAAAAAAGGAGAATTGGCTGTACCTTGTCTCGATGTCCAAGATCTTTCTGATTGCTCTTTAATTTGTAAAAAAGGGATAAGCTGGTACAGTGAGTGAAAGCCAAAAAATGGACCAATGCAGAGTGGAAATAAAGGGAGTGCTTTTAAAAGGCCAGAAAGGTAATCGTTACAGACAGATTAGAATTTTTATCAACTGTAATCTTTTAATGAAGGCTAAACAATTTTCTGAAAGATATTTTATAGCTCAGCAGAGGTGACAGACTTGATGCAAAAATTATTGGTCTGCATCATGAAGAAGGTCAGTCTAGACTGTCCCACCAGTTCCTTCTGGCCTTATGATCCATAAATCTATGAATTAATGTTTGTGAGTCACGCTGATACCATAATGATGGAGGCCACAGAAGCACGTAAGTTATGCTGACTTACTACAGGTCTTGGAAAGAGAAAGGAAGAGAGACTGCTTCCAGAAAGCTATCTCTGAACAGATCATTGCAATATCTTTCACAAGTTAATTCTGTGAAGGGCATCTTATGTTCTGTAATGACAAGTTCTTGTGCATGACTGTGAATCCATCTGCTTTGTTCTGTGGGTTAGCTGATGAGAGAAAATTGGATTTGTTTGTACAGGGGTTTATGTCTTACATGAGTGATACAAAAATAGGTCACAAAACTGAGAACTAAGCCCCCCCCCAAGGGGGGGCCCCTTTTTTTTTTTTGTTCCCCCAGATTATTTATTTGCAAAGAGTGAACTACGTAGGTTGCCTCCTCACAGATTTGGTCATATTTACTAAATAATTTCAAAGGAAAGGAAAAATTGTTGTCAGTGCTAGATATCCTTGATGGAGACGTGGGAGAAGGGCCTTTTTTTCCTAGTGTCCAGGAGCTCAGCTCTTACAGGATTCGCCTGGAATACGGCAAGTCTGAGGTCCTTCTGCCTGGAAGGATTTCAGGTCAAGTTTCTAACCTTCCAGGGAAATGACCTAACCAGCAGGTACCAGGATATTCTGGTAGTGCAGAGACGGGATCGGCTCCAGGTGAGCTTTCTCATTATCTGGTTCTCACTGTCTTGTTTTTGGTATTATTGGATATTTAGGAAGAACTGAAAGTCTTTGCTTAAGTACAGCTTTTGTGCTGGGAACATTAGGAGGTAGGAGAAATTAGTATGGCTTTGGATTTCCTGTGCTCCTGTGTGCTTTAGCCATGCACCATTATTTATACTTGAATAAGTAACTTCCCTGGAAATGTTGTGAGTCTTAGCCTCCTTTTTCTTTTTTTTAGGCTTTTCTTAAGCTATTACTCCAATACTTTGTTTTAGGGACAGAACGTTGCATCTAGGGTGAAAATGATTTGTTGAATTATTTTGCTGTCTCAATGAGGGGAAAAAAAGCAAATTATTTAAAATCCATTTGATCCAAAAGAATATATTGTTTCCTTTTTCCAGGCCAGCAAATGAAGCAAAAAATGAAAATATTTTTGTAGTTCTGTGGGTTTCTGGAAATGGTGAAGATGGAAATAGTCAAATAGTTGCTGTTAAAATTTGAGAATGTGAATAGTCCTTGTATCTATACAGACACTGACTTACTTACTGGGATTATTTGCATGCTTTAGTATCTCACTAAATCAGAACAGAATAGGCTGGAGTTGATTTTGGTATTGTATTATGCTGAGATACACTACTCCCACCCAAATCAGTGGTTATCAGTGTAATGAGTCATACACGTAATAATTTTAAATCAATTTTTTTAAAAAAGAAAGTCCATGGCAGAATTGGACATTTATTCAAGAAAATGATTCTTCATCTTTCCTCTATGAGAAGTAACAATTTAACATAAAAATAGGGGAAAAATCAATGCCTTTTTCTGAGTTTCAAGCCCTTGCACAATGAAGGTCACATGCACCTTCATTCATCCCTTATCTTCTGACATTTTTCAAGGCATACCTTGTGTTCAGTGTTCATGCCTGGAGCATTATACGTCCTTAGCACATCCTTCAGGACAATATACAACTCTCTTATCTTCCTGGATTCAGAGCCAGGCACTCCAGTTTGAGAGGAGGCTGAAAGCTCAGTAAAACAAATGGTCAGATAAGGTCACATACCTTTCACAATGGTCCTCTTTTCTCTTGACCTGGGCTGCATGTTTTCTTTTCTTGTTTCCCATCTCAGTATTACATTTGGAATTATTTTCAGTCTTACCATTTCTAGGAGTGAAAAGCACAAAACATACTGCAAACATGCAAGCTAGAATGCAGTTTTCAAAAAATGTGGATGACTAATACTCATCTGTACAGTAGTACAAGGAACTGATTGTTGTTTGCAGTCTAAAAAGGGGGGAAAAAAATCACCTCAAACACATTGTTTGCTCCACTGGGTACTTAATAACATTAACATTAATAATGGAAGTACAGTTTTAAACAATATCTGATTTGAAACAAAACATTGAAATAAGTAAAATTGTTGAGAACATATAAAATATTTTCAGAGAAAGATGTATTTTTTGAACATATTTCACATAACTTCAAGGAAAGTTTTAGTGGGTTTCAATCTGTATTTGCTTAGGTGGGCTGGCTTTGGAGTGGGTGGCAGGAAGACTGCATGTATGTGTTGCAGCAGCTCGGTAAGAACTGAAGGTGTCAAATAAATTGGCACCAAAAGCCACTTCAATTACTTGAAACACTGTGTCTCAAACTATGAAAACTGGAGACCCTACTGTTTTTAGGAAACTAATTTTCCCTGTAAATCTTATGTGTTCTTTGGTTTGCTTTTTCTAACATACCCTCACAATCATGCACCCAGAGATTGTTAATGTCCTTCTATGCTTCAGAATATGTTACTTTAAGAAGCCTATAACACACGTGAAATCTAGACAAGATACTGCATTATTCATTCCAGTCAGTTTGAGTTATTGATTATGGCATTTTGAGGTATTCCTACACTTGCTTTTCTTTCTTCTCCCTCCTAGACTGATAATCTAGAAAATGAAAATGAACAAGGAGAAATAAGAGCATAGTCTTGTTTCCATTTTCATTTTGTTGTTAAATTCAATAGCACATTAATGAGACCTTTGGTTTTCTTCATAACATCACCATTTCTGTATCTTGCACATGGTCATCCCTCAGAGAAGCCTGGCTGCATGCATCATGTCAACCCTTGGCTTGATACAAAAGTGCAGAATTTTCATTTATAGAGGCACAGCATTTTTTTCTTTTATAAATGCCAAACTGAATGAAAAATACTCCTTAGAGAATTAGAAAATAATGAATGATTGGCATTTGGTGTACAATTTCTTATTCTAGTGAGATTTTGGCATGCCATTCACTGGGAAATTCAGAGTATTGAATGACATCCACATTTGCCAGATGGGCTGTCAAGGCATACTATGTGTCAACACCTTTGCAGAATATCACTTGAAGCCTAATTCCTCTTATTTATGGGCATCCGATTTGGTATGTCTGAATAAGGTATTGCATATATTTTTTTTCCCCAGTGTAAAGCTGTTCATGTTACAAAAGCTGTGGCTTGGTCTCCTCACCAAGGGCATCTGTGTGTGGGGACAGGATTAGGGGAAATACATGGGAGCACATGCACCGAGTAAATGACAAGAGTATGCTTAACTCTGGGAGAGTCTCTTGTGCCCTCTCACGTATCGGTACCTTAAGGCAGGATGGATCCCATGGCACACAGTAGCTTAACAGGAACTGGTTCAAACTCCAGCTGGTGGCCAGTTAAAAGTTCTGTTC